>NC_059377.1:22010364-22295364 GCF_019703515.2 Myxocyprinus asiaticus
AATTGTCATTGTAGCTGGCATAAAAACAGTGGAGTGTAATTCCGCCGTTAGGGAGCCACTCTATATCACTGCTCTCATTGTTGATTGGATATATTGACTCATCCCAGCTTAGAGAAAATAAAACCCCTGCATTGGCCGCTGGCTGCTAATTTTAGTGCTTTTATAGATCCAGTGGATTCCCACAGGCTACGGTTAGTAGAGAGGGAGATAGAAAGCGAAAGAGAGGGACATGCTTGCATACTTTAAGATCATAGACATGGGCATCCCAAGAAGTAGATCATTTTTAGTTGTGTTCTGCATTTCCTGGATATTGATATGGGACTAGGAGAGAAGCCCATGTCTGCTCATATAGTCAGACAGTCATGTGATTAAATAATGGTAATTTAGAGATGTGCCATAAGGTTTGCTTTTTTACTTCATAATTACTGCCTCGCAAGTATCAGTAATTCAGAACATATAACATAACACTGCTGTCAAATGAGGTTGAAGGGAAGGAAGACATAGAGTGAAGCATGCCTGGCACTGCTTTGTATTTCCAGAGAGAATGAGAGAGAGAGAAGAGGAGGAGAGAATGCAGTAAAAATGAGCGATAGAGACAGAATGGAGATTCTTTGATGCCTTTTGCCTCCAGGATAATACACTGTGTGTGTTTCTGTCAGCAAATTCCATTTGAAAGTGAGCATCATGCCCTATGTTGTTTTTCTGAAGAACATAGCACTTCAAGCGAGTACTCTGAAGGGTGCAGGGCATTGCTGTCTTATATGTGCGTGTTTGGAATACCCTACACCAATAGTTCTTAAACTTTTTTTGATGAACGCCCACTTCATGCCCTTATGAAAATTGAAATGTATTTATTTATTTTTTATAGTTTTAACAATGGAATTTGTAACAAGACCATAGTATACACATGGAAGCATGGATCTTCTTCACTACTGTGGTTAGATGTTACATGATTTCTATAAAACAAATTGTAATTTTTGTAATTACAAACAGTATGTCTACTCTAAACACATGTAAAAACAATAAATACAAAATAAACATTTAAAAGTTGTAACAAAAATGTATTATATTCCCTCACTCCCCTAATGTAGCCAATGACAAATTTAATAGAGCTTAAGTAATGATATGATAATATGTATTATGGATCTATTTTTTGCCTAAAGTATAGTTAGTGTTACTATAGTAAATTCAAGGGTGGTCTTGTAGAATTCTGTACTGAATTCAAATAGTTTTCGTGTCTTGCACTATGCTTCTCACAGGTTCTCGCAGTGCTGCAATGATCAGAGGTGCATTTTTAAGAGCTTGAGACCAGTCTCTGAGTACAAACACACCTGCTTTGCGCTCTCACTGCTCTGTCCATTGAGCCATATCCACCTACAGAGCCATACAGGTGCATTAGCGGAGGTTGTGACTTTGCCTGTGATGCTGCTAAACCAGATACTTCAGATGCATCACTAGACTTCAGAATTAGATGAACCGTGGTACAAATGCATACCAGCCTGTATAATGGAGTCTAGATAAACATTTTAATACAAACAGGACCTTGCCGATAGATTAGATTAACATGACTGATAAACGCCCCCCATTTGTAATCTAATGCCCCCTCTCTACTAATTTGCTCTCAGTGTCCCCTGGCATCCTTTGAATGCCCACTTGTGGGGGGGGGGGCAGGGCGGCACCACCCCCGTTGAGGACCCCTGCCTTACACGAAGCAATACATATTTTAATCATACCACTTTATTTGAATCAGAATCACACCTTGATTACAAAGATGCAAAACTCTAACAGCTTAATGCTCTAAATAACTCTAAATCCTTATTAGGGCTGGGTATTGATACAGATTTCCAGATTCGATTCGATTCTGATTCACAAGCTTTCGATTCCAATTCGATATCAATTAATATGGGTATATTTAAGTTATAATGTCCCTTTTGCCTACATATAAAATACATTATCTCCCAGCTAATGCTGTTAAATATACTGGGGACCTTCTAACTAGATACATTACAAAAATGTTTATTGTATGAAATATTTATATTTATATAAATAATTATATTTTTTGAGTTTTTCATCATTTTGGTCACATTTTCGCTTTTTAAAAATGAACAAATCCATGTATTCAGTCAATAAATAAGATATATTTCATAAATTATTTTTTTGTTACATGTTTATTGTTTAACTGCATCATTTGTACTATTTACAAGTATTTACATTATTTGTTGAACACATGCAAAAACCAGTATTGCCTCTTTAACAAAACCGCCATTTTTGTAAAGGGGTCTGTAAATGAGTGCATGTTAATGAGAGAAATTCTAATAGCTTTATCTCATCTGTGCCATGCATGATTAGAATTAAATGATGATTTTTTTATTTTTATTTATTTTTTGATCAACAACTGACTGTAAACAACAGAAAGGGTATTTAAAGAGACATTATTCTAGGCTAAATGTGTCGCGTGGATCTTGTCTTTGGAAACACACATTACACGGAACAACTTTTACTCTCAACATGCAGCGAAAGGATCTCGCTGCTGAATACTCCAACACTATACTACACAATCACTGGTGAGTGAAATGTAAACATTTACCAGCCAGTTGCCAAATATATGCATTTAAGTCACATAGTGCGAAATTTGGTTGCAAATGTCAGTGATTTCCTCTCATTGTACTAGAGGGTTGCGCATTCAGAGTAAAAGTTCTGTAGCGATCTGGAATGAAGTCACGAGAGCAGGACCTATGTGCGGCTAAGGAGTTTAATGAGAAATAAACAATTACAAAATAACGGGTGAACACAGGAACAAAATAAAACATCCATGATGGGAAACAAGAACATGAACAGGAGGAAATATCTACGAAGGGCACTGGTCATACACGGGAGGTCAAAACACATAACAACTGACAAAGAAAGAGCAAACAACAAGGCATTAAATACACAATGGATAATGACTAAATGGAAGACAGGTGAAAACAATCGAGGACAGCTGGCAGTGATGAGGGTAGGGAATTATGGGAAGTGTAGTCCGAGAGGAACAGATGACAGGGGAGAAACACAAGGCAAACAACAGTGAATCGTGACAAGATCAAACTTTGGATTTAAGAGTCGATATTAAGATCGTACAATTGAAGACTGCGATGTGTCTGAAAATTATTCATATTTTTTTTACCCACCCCTATTGCATTATAATAGCAGCAATGATTTTAAGGCGAATGAAACATTTGCATCAAATAAACCCTTTTTGTGCCTATAATTCATATGTATTTCAAATTGTGCACTGTATAATTTTGTGGTGCTTAATAAAAACAAATAAACAAACGTGTAAAAATTACAGTAGCACCAATACAAAATGTGTGCGCTGATACCAATTTCCAACGATTTAGAATACCATCTGCTCCCACTAGTTTGGTGGTTCTGCTCTTTTTTATACTTATTATTTACACAACTTTGAAAAAATAAAAATAAATAATAACTGTATTCATGTATTCCATGTTTAAGAGTAACTGGTTTCAGCTATAAAGAAAATACTGAAACAAAAAGCACATTATTAACTCACATTATGTGAATTTTAAATAGCCTTTCATAAGGCTCACATTGGTAAGATATTTTTTTTTTATTTATTTTTAATTAATTTTATATTCTTAATTCACATTTACTTACTTCCGAATTATAAAGCTTTTTAACTTGAACAAAATCGTCATATTCATTGCTGTGTCAAGTTTTTAGGTGAGTAATCAGATTAGTTGTGTTTTTTGCTGTTATTGTCACCTAGTTCAAAGTAATTCCATGCAAGAGAATTCCATTCAAACATAGCACAAGTTGTAAGTTAATTGTCCTACGACTGTTTTTAAACGATCGGCCGATGTCCGATAGCGCATTATAGCTCTTTTAATTGGCCGATACCAGAGATTGGCCGATACATCAGTGTATAGCTAGTAAATATGTAAGGAATATTTCAGTTTATATTCCTTTGGAGTGTATGAGAGCAATTGAGGGGTTTAAATTCTTGTAATTATTTTATACTTCAAAATTAATATGATCATGAACTTTTAAAATTGAGCTCAACCCACTCAGTCTCTTGACAATGCTGCGGCTTCGTCCGCTCCTCCTCCTGAGACTCAGTTCCCTGAGCCTACCACTCCTCCTCCAGCGGCTCTGCCCGCTCCTACCCCTGAGCCTCCTGTGGCTCCATCTCCTCCGGCTACGCCTCCTAGGACTCCATTCCCTGAGACTCCTGCTGTTCCGTCTCTTGAGCCACCTGTGGCTCCGCCTCCTGCTGCTACGCTCCCTGAGTCTCCGCCTTCTGCGGCTCCATCTCCTGTGATGCCAGCAGCCCCGCCCCCTGAGATTCGAACATGCCCCTCTGCCTTGTCGGGCCCTGTTCCACAGCCCAGGCCTTCTCCAAGGCCTCCGGACCCCACTCCCTTCCTAGAGTCACCTCCCTGGCCACCGGACTCTGCCCCCTTTCTGGAGACGCCACCCAAACTGCCGGATCTCGTTCCTTTCCTGGAACCACGTCCCAGACCTCCGGACCCCGCTCCCTTACTAGTACCACCTCCCTGGCCTCCGAACCCCACTCACTTCCTGGAGTCACCTCCCTGGCCTCCGGACCCTGCCCCCTTTCTGGAGCCACCACCCAAACCGCCAGACCCATTCTTTCTTGTTTTTTTGTTTTTGTGTTTGGTGTCAGGAGCTGCCCTTTAAAGGGGGGACTCTGTCACTTATAACTTCCCCTAGCGGCCAGTAGGGGTTGGATTAAATTTTGAAATTTGATTTTCCTGTTATTGCCTTGACTTAGTTTATTTTCCCTTCCTAATTGTTTACAGGTGTTTCTAGTTTGTGTCATTTAGCTCTATGTATATATAGCCCTCGTGATCTCCCTGTCTTCTTGCATTTTTAATTGTATTGAGTTTGAGTCTTAGTCTTGTTTCTTTTGTGGTTCCTCTTGATCTGGATTATTTTCAATAAATAAGTCTCTGCAACTGGGTTCTAAAAACCTTAATTCTCCAGACTATCTACGTGACATTCTTCCTATCGATGCAGCCCAACTTTTATCTCTCGCCCTGCAGGTGGATGCCCTTTGACAAGTGAGCCTGTGGCAGACAGATCATGTGACCCGGCCTGCGACAAGCCTCGCTCATACTGCACTGAGGTTAGTATTTGTGCATGTTTATGTGTGGATGCCTGCTGATGTGTGTACTGTGATGCAGGCAGACTGCAAATAGGGGCTGCATGGATATTGAGTGCAGCAGGATTAGACTTTCTCCAGGAGAGAGAGAGAAAGTACAGGGATGCTTAACAGTAAGTGCGGAAATATGAGAACCAAGAAGCACAGCCTTTAATACACAGGTTATAATAGGAGGATCTGATATCAGCTCATCAGCTTTTAAAAGTGTGGGGGGGGGGGATCTGTAAGTTTGCCATCAAAATTTGATGGGAAAAAATACAGGTTTAAGTACAGCTCATAATCGCTTTAGTGGTCTTTTTTTTTTTTTTTTTTGCTGACAAACGTAACAGTGTTTGTGCTATGTATGGTCTTAGGGAATCAATGTTATTAAGCAGACTGTGACCAATGTCAGATTATATTATAACCAGTCGCATTGCAGGCCCATAGAAACACCTTAGGGAAGACAAGTCACTATCAGTTGAGCACTTTATATTATTAAGCGTGGCAGTGCTCTTTTGTTGTTTGGTTGGTGGGTTATGCTTTGGATACAAAATTGTCCCCAGAAATAAGTTAAATCTGACAAACATTCACACCACAACTGAATGTGACCCAAATCAGACTTTTTTTCCCCTACATGTAACACAAATCTGTTAATTTGATGACAGTGTGAACACCCACAATCGCATTGAATTTAACATTTTCAAATTTGATCTGGGCAGCTTTCATATGTGGAAATAAATTAGATACGTATCTGATTTCTTCCAGTGTGCCTTCAGTGTGAACATCCATAAAGGGCTGTTATGGTTTAATACATGTTAAGTATATTTTTTGGTTAACAAATTTACTTCCTTTTAAAGAAAATAAAATGATTGGCTTTAAGAGTTATGTTTAGCAACTCGTTTATATTATACCTAAATAGTCAAATATCCAAATGAAAAAATACAGAGGAAGATTTATGTAACAGTGCACTACACTTGTGTCACTCGCAAAGAAAATTGTATCAAAACGCCAATGCAAGCAAGTCAGTGCAGATCTGACATAATTAAAATAGCTTTTCTGGCCCCATTTTATCTTAGGTGTCTTTAATTACTACAGTATGTACTAACATTAAAATATATACAATACAATATATTTATTGTGTAACTACATATTGTCCATGAAAATTCTCAAATTCATATTTGCTGCTATTGAGGTTGAGGTACAGGTAGGTTTAGGAATTAGGGGTAGGGTAAGGGTTGGGGTAGGGTTAGGTTTAGGGGTAAGGTTAACAGTGTAACTACATATGTAATTAAATGCAGGTACTTTAAATACAAGTACAATGCAACAGCACTTATGAACATAGTAAGTATATTGTATTAAATGCTTAAGTACATCATAGTTGAAGGCACCTAATACAAAGTGGGTCCACTTTTCTTAACTAACCTTACATACATATGTAACAATGCAGTTTTTTCCTGCTGCACTTTGATTGTATGGTGTGTTTCCCTTGTAAATAAAATTACATTCTTAAGCTTCCAATGTAATGAAATTCCATCATTCTCCTGCCATTGACTTATAAAAACTACATACAAAATAATGACTAGTTATAATTTAAATTATTGTTTAATTACAGTAACTATACATATTGTAATGATGAACATGCCAGGGTTTGTTATACACATGCATGTCAGTTTAGGAGAATTTGTCTCTCAGACCAGTATCTGATATGGTTTGTGGTATGTTTTCATTTAGATATGTTGTGTGTCTGTGCGTGCGTGCGTGCGTGATTCTGTTTTCACACGAATGTCTTTGGATTAACTCTGATTAAATTATCAATACGTTTATGGATTTATACATATTGTACATCTTTTTCCTTTGAAATAATTTCCTACATGAGAAGTAAACATCTATTCTGAGCTACCGTATTTGTCCTCCAGTGTGCATTCCCTCATGGCATATAAACTACATGTTGTGTATGAGATGATCCGGCCTCCCTCAGTTTAGTGAATCCCTATACTGTGGCTCTAAACTGCCTGCATTCATATCAGATATTTTAGCTGTATCTTGCCCCACTCTCTTGTACCCACCATTTGAGATACAAATGCCCCAGTCTATTCCAAGTTTCCCGTGAGTGTGCCGATCTGAGGAGGGTTGTGTTTGCATGTGGAGCGATTATCCACCCAAGATTGCTGTGGGAATTAGAGACCTCATGCAGACTACAGGCATACCATGGGGAAACACACATCACAAACCTCCACACACAAACATTCACACAAGCATTCAGGCCCAGAAAAAGGCGATGCTCATGCAGACCCAGATGTCTTATCACTGAAAGAACACGTGCTGTGATATATCTTGTCAACACCCCTGCAAGAACATGGACTCATATGGCTATGGAGAATCATCAGTATTCTCACAATCCTCTGATGTTTTTCAGAACAAGAAAAAACACTGTAATAGCATAGAAGAAAAAGAGAAGGTATCTTTGATATCATCACTTGATGCAACACAAATATTTATAGCATCCAAAGGAGCTATTTGAGAGAGAAAAGAACAAAGTGACACTGGTAGAGAGAAACTGAACAGCGACGGTCACATGAGATTAAAACTGAATTCAATAAGCAGCTGTTTAATTACCGTAAATAGAAAGCTGCCTATACTTTGAAGAACTGGTTTAAGAAGCATCATGCCTATTCAATCTTAGTGGGTACATGCCTCCTTCAATGTTTGAGGCAAGCGGATTTTGAATGCAACACTACAATATATATATATATGTATGTATGTATGTATGTGTGTATGTGTGTATGTATGTGTGTGTGTGTGTGTGTGTGTGTGTGTGTGTGTGTGTGTGTGTGTGTGTGTGTAACTTTGATAATTAAGTTGCACGATTATTATTACAAAAAGTGTTGAAAATGCTGTGGCAAAAATAATTTACAATCACACAGTTCAATTCAGTTAATCTGGCAGTAAACATCTTAAATGTCAATAAAATTTTCGATCCTAAGACTTGAACAGGAATGGATTTTCATTCAGCACAAGCTGGACAAGCACACACTGTTTGCCTGATATACAGTATAAAGAGTTTAATGGTCGTTTGTAATTGGTGCGATGGCTCTCTCTGCAGGCTGGCATATGCGGCTGTGAAGAAGGTTATACCGAGATCATGACATCAGATGGAGTGTTGGATCAGTGCACAGTAATACCAGTGCTTGAGATCCCCACTGTGGGAGACAGCAAGACTGACGTGAAGACGATCAGAGCCCTCAGCCCTACCCTTCCCACCGCCAACCTGCCGGGACGCTCCGGTCGCACCTGGTTCCTGCAACCCTTTGGGCCTGGTAAGTTTGTGGACAGCTCTGAAAGACCACTTTAGAAATGCTTTGCACAGACCCTGTGCAAGCATACAGTATATATTACAATAGAGACTAATATTTTTACACTAACAACAACTGCTAACTATTTTTACTTGCAAAAATGGCTTTTTACTTTGCTCATTGTATTCAAATTACACCACCAGTCAAAAGTTTGGACACACTGACAAAATGTTTGTTTCTCATGGTCTTAAAAGCCTTTTGATTTCAAGGCTGATGCTTAAATGATGTCAATTAGTTTTCTAGCAAAAATTTTAAGAAGCAAAAATAAAAAGCATCCCAGATGGCACCTCATGACATTGGTTAAGAGAATGACCAGAGTGTGCAGAGGGTGTTCTCTTTGAAGAAACTAAAATATAAGATAGATTTGAATTTTTAACATTTGAAATTTGAACATTTGTTTGGTCACAGCATTATTCCCAGAATTATTCCATAGTTTTTTATCACTTAAAAATGGTAATAATATAAAAAAAGAGCATGTCCAAACTTTTGACTGGTAGTATAGAGCATGTTTTTGTAGTGCAAACCAAGTAAAGGTGTTTCCAACAGGTAGCAGAGAACAGGCCTGGTTAAAGGGATAGTTCAACCAAATATTAAAATGATCTCATTATTTACTCACCCTCATGTCATCCCAGATGTGTATGACTTTCTTCTGCTGAGCAAAATTTTTTTTTTTTAAGAATATCTCAGCTCTGTACGTCCACACAAAGCAAGTGAATTGTGACCAAAATTTGGAAGCTCCAAAAAGCACATAAAGGCAGCAGAAAGGTAATCCATAGGACTCCAGTGGTTAAACATATATCTTCAGAAGCGATATGATAGGTGTTGGTCAGAAACAGATTAATAACTCCTTTTTTGCTATAAATTCTCCTCCCTGCCCAGTAGGTGGCGATATACACAAAGAATGTGAATCACCAAAAACATAAGAAGAATGTGAAAGTGAAAGTGGAGATTTAGGGTAATAAAGGACTTAAACATTGATCTGTTTCTCACCCACACCTCTTATATCGCTTCAGAAGACATTGATTTATCCACTAGAGCAGGAGTCAGCAACCTTTTTGACATGGAGTGCCATTTTTTATTTTCTTGGTCAATGGCAAAAACATTGTAACTTTTTGTTTAGTCTCCCATTCAGCTCATGAAAACACGCTGCATGATCATGAGGAAGGATTACATCAAGGTGTAGATTGGAATGCAGGTGTGAATTGATATAAATAAAATAGTCTGCTCCTCTCTCGCCATTGCTGGCGTGCCAGTGCCATAGGTTGCCGACCCCTGCACTAGAGTCTTATGGATTACTTTTATGCTGCCTTTATGTGCTTTTGGTGTTTCAAAGTTCAGACCACCATCCACTTGCATTGTATATAGACCAATAGAGCTGATAAATTCTTCTGAAAATCTTTGTGTTCATCAGAAGAAAGATAGTCATACATATATGGGATGGTGTGAGGGTGAGTAAATTATGAGAGAATTTTCATTTTTGGGTGAACTATTTCTTGAAGTCATGCTGGTTTGCTTGGGTGTGATAAGTTAGAAATGCAGCTGTGTGTGCACTTGTGTTGATGTATGTGTGTATCTGCACAGATGGCAAACTGAAGACATGGGTGTATGGTGTGGCAGCTGGAGCTTTTGTACTACTAGTGTTCATTGTATCTATGACTTACTTAGCCTGGTAAGAATACTTTTATAATAACAAATAAGACATTCTTTTCATTCCATTAATCCTCTGCTTTATTTTGTTAATCTTATTCATCATTTATTTAGTTACTTTCCGTTGCATGTGTCACTCTGTTTCCATTTTACTTATTCTTTCATTTGTTTCCTTAACCCTTTCATATCTGTCAGTTTTTGTATTTTGGCCCGGCGCTCCCCTCCGAGCCCGGACCCGTCCATGTCCTCTGTGGTTTGGGTCGGTCCCAACGACCAAGAGCTGATATATACCTGCCCTGACTGTCAGCGCATTGAGAGTCAGATCAACTAGAGCTCTCAGCTCATTCTCCTCCCCCATGGCCTTGCCCTGTGGCCAATCATGCCCTTCACACTTGCCTTATAACTTTCACATGTTCCTCTCTGACCATGTGGAGCTGTTTGGAAAAGGTGAGCGGGCAGTTCAACCATTAGAATTGGAATTGTGGTTCAGTAGTCTAGCTCAGTGCAAGTAAACTGTATTTCCTTAATAAATTCAGATGACGTTTTATTTTTATTTTTAGTTGCCCAATATTTAACCAATTTCTATACCCACACTGCCCCCTGATGGTCAGATAGAGCATAGCCATGATCATCCTCATTGATTGCTTTCGTTTTTGTTAGGCATTCTTCTTGTTGTCGTACAACATAGTTACAAATTCAGATACTTTCATATTAAATCACTCATTTTTATATTATAAGTTCAACCCATTAATTTGCAAGAGATGTTCTAATAGTTTATTACTCACTAGGTTTGAAATCATGACACTGGGGTTTAAAGGATGTTATTTTCACATGTGTTCCTAACTCTGTGCACTGTAACTCTGTCTCTGTGTCATAGTACTTACTATGGTAAGACTGAGATGTAGAGTTCTTAGTGGGCTGGAAAATGCTGCTGGGTACTTCCTTGTTGCCTCCATTGCTATAGTAAATGCTATGCTTCATGTTAAAGTCAGCATGGTAGCTATTGACTAATAAGCTAACCCATTTATCATCTGTTTTAATATCATAAGAAATTTCACTAGTTGCATAATTAATATGGTATTTTCAAACCTTTACATAATGCAGCTTTAACCAGCCTAAGGTGGTTTTGGTGGTCTTAGTTGATCTCCCAGACTGGTCAGGTTGTAGAGGTGTGTTGGGCACTTTTCGTCTGGCCAGGCTAAGAGGCCAACTAAATCCATCTTTAACCAGCTAAGACCAGCAAAGCAACTTAGGCTGGTTTGAGTTTTTTTTATTTATTTATTTTATTTTATTATTTTAATGTTGTGTTTTATGTTTTATTTTATGGTTTGGTTTGGTTTGGTTTTGGTAGGAATAGTAGTGTAAGCTATACTAGGTTAATCTATGGCATGAGAACCAGCCTTCAACTAAAAGCATGGCAACCAGCAAAAATGCATGGAAGTCTAACAACACTTCAGTTTCTATATTATGAAGTGATGAGACAATTTGATAAACAGTTGTAAGACACAAATTTAGCAGAAGTAACACATTTTATGTATGTAGTGACATTATTATATACAGCCAGATCTTTTCAAAGTTTAATTTAAATATTGTTTAAATGCAAAATTACAGATTTTAAGTAAATGTATGTAGTGTCGCAACCTTGCGATCTTGTTGTATCTGCAACAAAAGTACATTGCAATTTGTTTACATTAATTTATGTATTTATGTTCACAGCAAAAAGCCAAAAAAGCCCCAAAGAAGACAGATGAATAACAGACTCAAGCCTCTGACTCTGGCTTATGATGGCGACGCTGACATGTAGCCTAACCGCATCTGCTTGAACTACAGATACCCGCCTCCCTCCACAGTTGGCTATCGGTTAAAAGCCTCAAACAAAGTGACTCGCGCAAACTTACAGACTGCTTTTTATAAGACGCTCTTGGAACCTCAGAAAGACTGTCCATGTTTATATGATACTTCTCCCCCCTCCTTTTTTTACGTTCAAGTTTTTACTTTGTTTCACGAGAGCCTTCACAAATTCTGATCTTCTTCAGGAAGTCTGCCTTCACCTCTCTGCCATTGACATCTTTCTATATAGATTTGTCTGTCAGGAGGAAAGTTGCAGGACCCTTTTAAATAAAGAGGTTTTGCTGAGAAAGCACAAAATATTCCCTTCTCTTAAAATAACATACTTCTTATCAGTTCCTACAATGTGTTGACTGTTGATGCTGAGGCAGACTGCACACTGTAGGTGGCTGTTGGGACGTGTCTTGTTTAAACAACTTAAATATACAATTCAGCATTTTCAGTCCTAAAACATAATCAAATTTCTGCTGGATCCTTCTCCGCATCGATAAGAAGGAAAGAAATCTCTAGCACCCCCTATAAACACTCTGGCCTGCCTTTCCCTTTCTCTGTATTCAGGCTCCATTTTGCACTATATTAGTGCAGCATGAACATTTACTTATATAGCATTGCCATAGAAAACTGCCTCTCTCAAAACAAGATGATGTACATTCTTGTGCAAGACACGTTTCTTATTTAAGTGAGATAGAGAGAGCAAGAGAACAAATGTAGCCCTTTTACTTCTGATGGAACTCACCAATGTTTGTTTATACATACTTGTTTACTGGTTACCTCTTGGTTGTGATAATGGGGCACAGCTGAAAAGATTTTTGTGGACTCCACAAACACTCTGTTGTATGTACAGTTGCAATCAGAGATGTGTTGCATTCTTTGCCTGATTGACTTAATGCATATTATTCAGCGGTTCTTTTCACCTTAGAGATCTGGGTTGGTAAAGTTTTCCATGTCTTTCTTCTTGGACTCAAAGGGCTCTGTGTTCACAATCTGAGCGCTTTCAACAGTATGATGTTTGTTTTCAAGAAATGATCATCCTGCTGTGTCTATGTAAACCTATTCTGTTTGCAATCTATCTACCATGGCTACTTAACACAATAACAGCATGCAATTTCATATCAGCTACTTTCCAAAAACCAAAGCTCTGATTCAGATTGACAGAATTATCTCTGATTTAAAGGGAAAAAAATCATCTCATTAACTCATAAAATTAAGTTTTATCAAACTCATATGGTTTGTGCGGGCACATTACATGTTTGTAATGTTACATTTTAAAAGGAAAAAGAAAAGGAAATAGAAAAGTTATAATTATCACACCAGGGAAGCCATGAATGTGCATGTTGTAGGTAATCGTGCGTCAACAGAATTTTACGAGGATGATATGTGGATTCAGATGTGATTTGAAAAGGTCATCAGTGTCAGCAACCAACTAAAAAGGTATTAAAAAAGCACAAATAAGTAGATTAAGTCCTTTATTCCCAGAAACCATACAGTGAATGAACAATGGGCACTACTGATCTCTAAAGGCATATCATGAAATTTACTTTATCTACAACATGTGAAAGGAATGTTTACGTACTTACGTGTTTATACTTGTTTTGTTAATTTGTAAATACATGAATGACCTTTTATTTAATTATTTCTTTACTATATTTGTTCATTTCTTTTTTTACTGCACAAAATGTTTAGTATAAACCTCTCAAAGTGTGTCTTAGTGTGTGTGTGTTTGAGAGAGTGAGAGAGAAAGAGAGAAAGAGAGTCTACTGTTACTGATCTTCACTGGGTCGAACCAGGTTACTGTGTGAAAATGTTGCTTCTTTTCCTACAGGTTGTTTATATGTGTCTGATGAATTGCTGATAATAAACAACTACAAAAAAAAAAAAAATGTATATATTGCTTATTTCATTCATTTCATTCCAACTTGCCTGTTGCATAGTCAGAATCAGGGAAAAATGCCTTCACCTAGGCTTGAAAGTGACAAAGAGGATGATATGTCTAAAGCAGAGAATATATATTTTTTTTATTCAGTTAAAAGGGATTTTCAATCAAACTCCAAATGTAAAAATGAAGTAATTTTCAATAAATGGTTCTCTATTTGTAGCTTTACACTACAAAATATATTTGAACAATTATGCAATAAATCATGGATGTATATTTATGGATTTATTTAATAATTAATTTAATTATCACACATATATAGTGAAATTCTTTTTTTTTTTTTTTTCACTCAGAGTGCAGGGTCAGCCATGATACAGCATCCCTGGAGCAGATAGGGTCAAGGGCCTTGCTCAAGGGCCCAACAGTGGCATCTTGGCAGTGTTGGGGCTTGAACCCCTGACCTTCTGATCAGTAACCCAGAGCCTTAACTGCTGAGCCACCACTGCCATAAATATTATTATTATTATTATTATTATTATTATTATGTATTTCATATAGCCTATATAAAATGAAGATTGTGTTTTATACTCAAATTCTGATTACTAAAATATATAATTATAATATATAATATTATTAAAATAAATAATAATAGATAGATAGATAGATAGATAGATAGATAATAGAACAAAATATCTATTGATATATTTTGATGTTTTATTTTTCATATTTTAAAGAGATGATGCAACAATCTAGAACAGTATTCATTACTTCCACAATGAAATTTTATGAGATGCAACTGGCTGTCAAACACCTATTGAGCAACACATCAAATATAATCTACACTTAAGCTACACATATGTATTTTCTCAGGTACTTTTTGTGTCTAAATAGAACTTACAGTAAATAATTACAGTAGTTCACTGCAATGACACTTGAAACCAGTGATTGGCAATGTTTAGTACACTAGAATTACTTTTACCAAATGTTTTTTTTTTTTTTTTTTTTTTTGCCAAGGGCCCCCAGAGCCCCTAGAATCTCCTCTGTATACACACATATGGAATACTGATAATTCACCATTGTCACACAGAAAATCAATGTGACATAGTAGTCATTTGTATGAATACAGTACTCATTTGTCTTGTAATATACAAATAGATATATATCCTGTGAGAGTAAACTTATATAGGTATGAAATGATCATAAAAATAATAATAATAAAAAATAAAAAAAAAAACACTATTACTTATCTCGGGTCTTTAATGGCCGTATACACTTTTGGTAAGTAAACAGTTATTTTTTGTTTTTCTTTTGTTACAGTATTCAGAAGAGAAAGGTTGAGGAATACAAAAGAGGTGTAGCATAACTCCAAAAAATAGATAAGGTACATGGAATAGAATGAGGTCCTGTGTCACTAAAGACCTGAGGCATGCATTAAAGGGTTAAAAAGTAAAATGGTAAAGAATGAGCGAAATAACGCCGCCTAGTAGCGAACACCAAATGTGCGAAAAACTCACGCTGTTTGTGCAAGTAATTCAAAGAATTTCGTTTGTCAAACTTGGTTGTTTTATCAACCAAGCACCACTGTAAATGATTAGAAAGCCTATTCTTTTCTATCACTCAAATATTTATATCCAGCAGCCAAATCACCCTGGAACTCTAGACTGGTTACCCACGGAAGCTGGGTAACCAGTCTGGATGGGAGACTACTTGGGGAAACAAAGGTTGTTGCTGGAAGAGGTGTTAATGAGGCCAGCAGAGGGTGCTCACCCTGTGGACTGTGTTGGTCCTAATGCCCCAGTATACTGATGTGCACACTATACTGTAAAAAGGTCCTGACACTCTGTGGTCACTAAAAATCCCTGGGCACTTCTGGCAAAGGATCCTGGTGTCCTGGCCAATTGGCCCTTATCAATCATGGCCTTCTAATAACCCTACATCCCTGAATTGGCTATATAACTGTAATCACCAACAGTTGGTGTGTGGTGAGCATACTGGTGCACTAAGACTGTCATTGCATCATCCAGGTGGATGATGTACACTGGTGATAGTTAAGGATAGTCCCCTGTACAGTATGCTGGGTTGGGGAGTAATGGGATTATGTATTTAAAATACAAAATATAAGTAATTCCACTAGTTACAATTTAAATCATTGGTATTTAGAATACAGTTACATGCAATAAGTATTTTGATTACTGAAGAGATTACTTTGCATTTTACTGTCATTTGTTTCATTTAATATTTAGTCCTTTCAGATGGAAAAAAAAATTATACATATAAATGATGCAATCCAAAGTGCGTTTGAACAGCGGTGAAACACTTTCTTATGATGTGTTGCATACATACAAGCAGACAGAGAAGTAAGTTTGAAGTAAGTTTGGAGCAGAAGAAACAGAAACAAACCTTGTGTAAATTGTCAGCTTTACGCTAAGCTAAAATTCTATTTCTAGCCATTTAACATGCACATGTTACCAGTCACAATCATATTTTTTTTATCAAGAAAATTCACGTTGGATCATAATTTCTTTTTTCTAGTAAGACCTTTGATATTAGGGCAAAAATTGTATTCTTGATAATAATTTTTGTATTGTTTTCCTGTAAAAATATCTAAAAATACTATAAACAAGATCAATTTGATTTATCTTGTTTTAGAAACAATACTGCATAAGATATTTAGGTTTTTCAGAGAATTTATTTTTAATGTGTATTTTGTCTTACTGTACTGGCAGAGTTTTTATAGTCAAAACAAGTGAAAAAATCTACCAGTGCTGAAGAAGTAATCCAAAGTATTTAGAATATTTTACTGACCTTGAGTAATCTAACAGAATACATTACAAATTACATTTTACAGCATGTATTCTGTAATCTGTAGTGGAATACATTTCAAAAGTAACACTCCCAACCCTGACAGTATGTAAACCACTTTGAGTGTAGTGTCAGAAAAGTGCTATATAAATATAATATTAATTTATTCATTCATTCAAAATGTATTGAGACAAACGAGCATTTTAACGCTTTTTGTTTATTTAAGTCGTAGCCTACTGTTGGTGAGTTTTTGATATCATTTTTGATGTCACTAGCCACAAAATGCCACTAGATGTCGCTAAAAGGCAGTGTCAGAACTCTTGCTGTCAATGTCTTCGACAAGCAGATTTATATCCGAGTAGATAAATTGAGGTATTCAGAAATTAATCTAACTGTCATTTAAAATATTTAAGCCTTAAACGTTTCTTTAAGACATGAGGTAAATCATCTCCACATTCATCATGTCACAATTTTGCTAGCAGTGCCATTGTATTGACTGTACATTTGTTAAAGGAAGGATGGTGCATGGAGGTATTGCAAACAGTAAATTTACACAGTTGGCAGATACTTTTATTCAAAGCAATTTACAGTGCACTTATTACAGGGACAATCCCCCCAGAGAAATCTGGAGTTATGTGCTTTGCTTAAGGACATAATGATGGTGGCTGTGGGGATTAAACCAGCAACCTCCTACTTACCAATTATGTGCTTTAGCCCGCTACACCACCACACCACAAATGTTTTGTTAATGCCCTAGAAGTACTCTGAAGACCTCAATGTTGGAGGTCATCTCAAAAAGTTGGACACAAACTGATAGTGCCTCCAGTGTAGGATGTTCTTTTATTTTAATAGTAGTCATCTCTGTGTCCTCAGCTTGTTAAAAGTCATATCTGGCCTTAATCAACAAGGCCACAATGCTCCTATGATTATAATCATGGCTTGAGGCCTCTGGGATTCTTCAGTTCTCATTACCCAATCAGTAATTATCACAATCATGTCTCTTGGCCCTCATTCCAATTGAATTCCACAGCTAAGAGAAGGAAGCCTCACAGACTGACCTAATCAATTAAGCCCCAGTACAAGGCTACTTCAGTCAGATGACTTTGTCCCAACCTCTGAGTTATCAAGATGGAGGGAAAATTTGATTAAGCAGAACAGACGTCAGGTACAGGAAAGTGGATGGATTCCCAGAAATACTATCAACTCTGAAGAGGAGGAAGTTCTGTTTCCATCTGATAATCTTCAGCAGATAAATTAAGCTCTGACTCCATTACACCATTTGAGTCTGCAATTTAGGGAGTCTTTAAACTACAGTAGATAACTGATTTGAAGACGTTGTGATGGCTGTGCCAAGTGTTCATATGCTGGGAAAAAGCTAAAACTGAAATGTGTTGTTTTTGAAACTTAATCAAAAGGCCCTTAAAGATAAAAAGAAAAACTTGAGGAGCATAATGAGATTCAAAAAGCCTTACGGATGCAGGCACTTTGCAAAAACCAACAGTAAGATATTTGTCATTGTTTAAAGAGTTGAATTTGTAATTCATGATAATCTGAGTCATTAACCCTCCTGATTGTGTGTGTGGAGTTCTGAAGATGCAGATGCAGTGGACTTTGTGTATGAGTATCATTCTGGCCATGTTTCTGAGTCCAGCCGTCAGTTTAATTGCCATGCGGAAGCACTTGATGCATGCCAGCTGCATCCTGCGACCGGTGCTCTGATCCCGCATTTGTCTCTGTCATTGCCTTCGGGGCCCGCCTGCTCCAGCACTCATATGAGCTATGCTGGCAGCCACCAACTTAGCTTTACATGGTAAGTCTCTATCTCTCTCTTTCTCACGAACACACACAGATGCACAAAAAGCCAACACTCAAGATTTTCCATCTCTGTGAATTTAAAGGAAATGTTATGTACTGTACACCTCAAAAGTGTGCGACACATAAGATCACACCTGGCTGCTGGCACCTGACATATGAACGCATGAGTTTGATGTAACTAAAAACCTCCCTGTTGTGTCACCACAGCCCCTATGGGGTCTGCTGCCTTCACTCTGAAACATCTGCCTACACAATCAGGCATTCAGCCATGCCAGCTGAGCCATGCCATCATGGCCACAGCAGTGTATTGCCAGCGTCACTCAGCTGGCTCAATCTTCCTCTTCCTCCTTTTCTTTATCTGTGTCTTTCCCTGTCTTTATCCCTCACTTCTATTCCACTGAACCATTAGGAAATGAAAGTCTCTACCCTATAATCTGCTGTTCTCTGTAGTAGATTACACAGTTTGATGTGAATGAGTGTTAGTGAGGACCAGAGGTACTGTGTTAACTTCTGCCACTTATTTTCAAGAATTTCAGATTTTAATGAGACTTTTGAGTAACTTACCCAACACTGATCATATTAGAGGTGAATTCAAGTGATTGTTTTGTGTGGATTGTGTTTTTAATGTATTTAATATAAACTTAGTAGATCAGAAAAAAAATAAATAAATAATTTAAAAATGTAAAAAAAAAAATAAACATTATGTCTATTTAAATATCTATGATGCCCAATGATTGGGTTTGATTGTTAAAATATTCTGTGCAAGAGATGCATAGCCTGACTTTACATTTATAAATGAAATAAAGGATGAGATTATTAACCCTTTGATACCAAGCTATGCAAACCCCTTCTAATGAACAGCATGGGTCTAAAATGAGCCATATTCATTTCCTATGTTATTTCATGCATGACTGGGTGTTTTTTTTTTTTTTCATCTTTTGAAATCAATTTATTTCAGTATTTAATATTCCATGATCTCTGAATTCCATGATCAATGAATATTCAAAATATCTTGTTTTTGATGACCACAAATCATTATTTTAATTTTTCCTAGGTTTTGTGTTACTACATCAAGTTTACACATATGGGTAAAAAATTACCCATCTATGCAAGCGTGATAAAACAAAAGAATAAAGACAACATTTTGTTAAAATAATAATTTTAGCAGTTATTTAGACCAACACATTTAATACTTGAAATATCTTTGTCACACATAACATACACATATCACTGATAAGACTGAAATTGAACTGTAGTGTATCTGTAGTGCAACTGTACTGAATTGTGGTGAATGTGACCAAATAAAAGAAAATAAAATGGACAAAATAAAATCACACAGGTACAGCACCATCTCATATTGCCATCTCAGTGCTTACATGCCTTATAAATGACAACTACACGTTTGTGCTCATTGCACACAGGCCTGGTGCACTGGGAACACCAGCTGCTGACTTTTCTGTCTTTGGCAGCTGGGCAGATCCTGCACCTCTTCCTCTTCGATTGGCCCTCCTGTCTGATGTCCTTCTGTGGCTGGGAGGTGGCTGCGTTTTGTTTTTTTATCCCACATCTTCCCATTGCCTCTGTAATATGGTTTTGAAGGTGGGGCGTGCCCTCCAAGTGCCTCTTCATATGTGGCATGACAAGCTCTTTGCCCAGCTCCTTGATGAATAGCCATCGTGCATTGGTCACACCACCCATGTAATCAGGGTGTTGTGCAGTGAAGTTGGTGTAGGCATTGAGGGTGGCAACATCCAGCACATTGTGCCATAGCACCATGGGCCACCTCCGTGTTCTCCACTTACATGAGTAGGTGCGAACCATCTGATCCATTGTGTCCACTCCTCCTTTGGTTTTGTTATAGTACTGGATCACTTCTGGTTTCTTCGTAACACTGTTGTCATCCACAGCTTTGTCATCATGCATGGTGCTCAGGAGGACAACATCCTTTCCCTTCTTCGGCACATAGTTACCATGGTCATGTTGCCATTGAATCCAAATTCTGAGCTATGCTTCTCCCTCAATTTAGATGGCTTCATGACATGTTGAACCAGGTGCAGGTCCTAGGCAGCTCCTCAGGATGTTGTAGCTTCTTGTTCTGCCCTGAGTGTGTGTGTGTGTGTGTGGGGGGGGGGGGGGGGGGGGTTGCTCGTTCCAGTAAGACCCCTTTTTACTCAGTCTATTGGACTGGGTCTGAGTTTCCTCTTCAGAGGACTCATCAGACAAGTCTTCAATGTCATCAAAGGAGTCTTCATGTAGGAGAGCTGGATTTACCCCCACAACTCCAGATTGACTCTGTGGCACATAGTCTAAGTCATCAGCATCAGACATTTCAGACTCTGAATCAGGACTATGAATTGCCTCCTCATCTTCCTCATCCTGTTCTTCATGCAGCATCTCTACAACCATTTCAGCCGTTAATTTAGAATGACTGGGACCAGCCATACTAACACTCTGGATAAAGAAAATCAAAAGCACAAGAATATTTTCAAATGCACATCAAACAGTTGATCAGGTATGTACTTAATATGTCAACAGCAAGCTAGCTAATAGTATTGGACATGTTTCTCTTTCTCACTAGTAATGGATTTCAAAGTCAAGGTCAAGGTAACCTTAGCCTAACATTCAAATAGTATGTACAGTTATCTTTCACAATATATCAAATATTTTCTGTGGTTAAAATATATATATATATATATATATATATATATATATAAAATAAGACTTGCATCAAATATACAAAAGCAGCCATGTTGAGTCGTGAAATGTGTGGCAGGTGAATAGTTGTCCGCAGTAAATATGTTCCTAATTGCAAATATTTACAAATATAAAAGGTTCTTATCAAATTCCATTGTGAATACATATGTGTCATTTTTGACCCATGTGTGTAAAATTGATTGATTTTGTTTATAAAGTAAGAAAGGAAAAATAAACAATGATTTGTGGAAATCAAAAACAAGATATTTAATGAATACCTGGAATAATAAATGATAAAATACATTTCTTTCAAAGATTCAGCAAAGAAACACTCAGCCATGATTGAAAAAATATAGGGAACGAATACGGGTCATTTTAGACCCATGTTGTGCATTAGAAGGGTAGTGATACAAAAATGATTTTTATTCAAAAAGTAAGAAAGGAAAAATGAAAATAAGGATTTGTGATGATCAGAAACAGGTTAATTGAGGAATACCTGGAATACTGAAAGATGAAGTTAATTTCTTGCAAAGATATAGAAAATAAAAACTCAGTCGGGTCACTTTAGGCCCATGTTGTGCATCAAAGGGTTAATATTTTTTTAAATGAACAAATCCTTTTATTCAAAAGGGGGTGAAACTTACAAACATTTTGTGTGGCAAAAGATGATCATAATAAGAAATTATGAGGAAGAAAATGAATTTAATATTGAATGGGCCCTCAAGTCATTAATTAACTGGTCTTGTGGACCTGACTGAGCAGAGAGGTCAAGTTTATATTGCAGATCTTTTACAGGCCTCGGTAATGTGGCCTTCAGCATTCTCAGGTTATTTGAAGTTATTAACCCAGGGTTTTAACATGAATTGGCCATATGCTCTGCATTCTGGTCCAAAAGGCTGGTTGTAAGGGATGTCTCTTCACCCATGAGGGTGCTCTGCATAGCTGTGGGAAAGGTTCCAGCAGTGCTGGGCCTGGATGATATAGTACATCCCTGCAGGCCAATCTGCTGCATGCTATGACTGTTAAGGCCACCACGGCCATTCATAGTCTCATCCCATTTCAGCCTGCTGCTTGAGTTACTGCCTGAGTGACACGCTGGACTGCCGCCGTGCTCCAGCAATGAGAATGCCACAGATTTATGGAGCCACACCCATGCTCCCTTTTTTCTTCACCTCTGCTTTCCTCTTTTTCTTTTCATATCCATGCATAATGAACGCCACACAATAAAAATTCCAATGTCAGCATTTGTTAGGTCTGTTCACCTTGTCCACTGACAGGTCTTGATGTTTGTGTGTGTGTGTGTGTGTGTGTGTGTGTGTGTGTCAGCACACACAACCAAACAATAAGATATTATGAATCCCTTGACCTTTCCAGAATGGAGAAGGGTGACTTGTGTCAGCATATGTTTGCTTGTGAGAAACTCGCAGAGCCTTGTCCATTCCAAAACGCTTCAATTCTACAAACTCATATAGCCCTTGTTCACACACACACACACACACACACACAGACAAAATAAAAATAAATAAAAATAAAAAAAGAAAGAAAGAAAGAAAAACAAAAGACTAAAACAATATTTGATGGTTACGATGTTGGAGAAGATATGTAAATATTATATATTATATATATATAATCTAAAATAAGTAAATAAATGTTATGTTTAAAAAAATATATATATTTTATGAGGTACTATATAGAAGAGCACACATTATTCGCGCGCTTTGAGCGGGAGAGTTGGCGCGCTTCTCTGTGAGGACTGCGACACATCGCCTCGCGCAAACGAAAACACGAAAAAAGCTTCTCTACTCGGTTGTGACTCTCTTTTAAGTCGTCGCAGTAGTGTGATCCCGCCCAATTTCGTCCGGTTCTGTAATCTTTTCATACTCTCCTCTCGTCCCACCCCCTCTCCTCTCCTCCTGTGGCTGGCGCTGAGTTTCTCTCCGGATGTACTACGGCGCTTGTGGCTCTAAGCGCGCGATATAAAGCCGCCTCTGAGTGACAGCGCGCGCGTTAAAAGCCTCTGTCCTTTTTTCTAAGAGGACTTACGCCGCAGCCACTCCAGGCAGCAAGACCATCGACCATCTCCCATGACATCTTAATGAAATATGACTGTGCTTCACTCCTTGTCTGGATTAATGCCTGTGTAATCGTTAATTTGCTCTCCCTCCCTTATTTGACTCCAAGTTTAAAGCCTTTTCAGTGATCATGGGGTCTATAATGTCATTTTTGCCTAGGCTAAAGGTCTAAAGCGGATACCAGGTGGATCTATGTTCCTTACAGACAAAATAAACAGCGCAGGGAAATTAGTGGAAGTTTGAGAAAAGGGAGGATGCGGGCGACGTGTTGGTGTGCCGTCTTTCTCCTCACTCCGGCTGTCTACCTGGTAAGTGTCCTTTATTCCCGTGTCACACTTTACGATCAGAATTTACATAAAGAACATGTCTAAGTCATCGCATTTGGAAAATGTGGCACTTCAGAATGACATACTGACAGTAATAATAAGCAGTATGAGATGTATTTCACTTCATAGCTAACCTGTCATGATCATGAAAATAACTTTTATGCTGCTGTAGTGCGCACAGAAGGACATTTCCCGTCCTGGTGCGTGTGCTTTTGTTACATCGAGATTGTATACGAAAAACTTCCAGACCAAATAAGCTTACTAAATGACTAAATAAACATCTAACTTGATTTTATTTCTAAAAACGCGTCTTATGCAGATGAACCTGCCTCTAGCTTACAATATCGACATCTTTTGTAAAAGACACAAAAGTTGTGTTGTAGTTGTTGGCCTCACGGGGGAGCCAAAATAAATGGAAACAGGTGCGTCAAAGAGACAGCTGCGACACTTCTTCCTGATGAGAGTGTCTTTGATTTCCACTAGCCAAGCCACTGGCGGAGAATACACACAAAACGTGTCAAAACAAACGACATTTTCCAAATCGACTGGTCAAATGAAAATAAAGAAAAGAAAATTGACCACAACACAGACTTTTACTAAGTAGGTCTAAATAAATGACTAGCCGTGACCACATCATTTGATGAAATGAAATGTTAAATTAATTTCAATAAATTAAATTAAATCGCTACACTTGTATGATAGGCTTTAAAATGCACTCTTTTATTTATTTAATTATTTGAATACTTAATGTTATATATATATATATATATATATATATATATATATATATATATATATATATATATATATATATATATATATATATTTGTATTAATTGATTGATTTAAAATATATATATATATATATAAAAATAGGTCTAAGTCCAACAATTATATAGTCATGATGCTCGTTTTTTTTATTTTTTATTTTTTATTTTTTTTATTTATTCTAAAAGTTATACTGTAGAGATGCTGCTACACAAGAATATGCAATAAGAAACCATACAAAATAATAAAGTTTTTAATTAAAATGTAAATTGAGAAAACATTCTAATTTAATTTCCAGATGATAGATATGGGATTATTATATTTCTTTGAAGATTTGCAACAGTCCTAACATTTTTATTTTTATTTTTTTTTTTTCTGTATAATTTGGATAATATGTTTTTAGTTTGGAATTGCTTATCAATTGTTAGCTGTTTAAAAATTCTGCTTTGAATAATGGTTTTGCAGCAGTAAATCACAGTATAACCTGCGTTTATTTTCTTCACTTTCTCCTCGTTTTGAGTGTAATATATACATTTCAGAGCTCGTTATAAGATATGAATAGTCACTCCATCTCTGCCACCAGTGGGTTTTAAGTGCAATTATATTATCAAAATGTATATATGCTAGTCTTGATTTTATAGTAGTATTTTTATTTGTTTATTATTATTATTATTATTTTGAAAATTAGTTTGAATAGTCATGTGTTTTGGCCATTTCATATTGTAATTTATAGAGTTCAAAACAACAGTAAAACAAAATTTGGGAAAATGTGAGTCCCCTCGTTTTTGTGCTTCAATTCAGTACCATGGACAGCGCTGTCCGACCGCTCTTCCGCATACAATTCATTAAACTTCACTCTCTGCTACTCTGTGCACCTACATTTTGCCCATTTTTTTTATTTGTATATGTGTAATGTATTGAAAGACATTTTAATCAGTTTGGATAGCAACCGTTTACTGCCACTATCTCGGAGTGTTTAAGCACCACTTCAGTAACAAGTTCCCTTAATGTCTGCAAAACACGTGAAAACATTTACCTTGTATTTTTTTATTTTTTTATTTTTTTTTTAATTTGTTTAATTTATTTATTTATTTATTTATTTTTTTACCTCAATTGTAGTTTACGGACCACACACAGACACACACACACGCACACACACACACACACACACACAGACACACAAACACACACGCACACACACACACAAATTATCTTTATATAACCTATTCATTTAGGCCTGTATTTTCTCTCTTTTGTCACAGGACTTTTAGATAAACATTTTAAATAAAGTTGCGTTACATATGGCGCTAAGCAAAATCATTCATTGGTTCATTTTTCACTCGTTCATCGGATTTTTCAGTTTCCCCAGAAATATTAGAATGCTCCGGATTTCTCTTAAAATGACAGGCATGTTCTCTGGATGGCTGAACATCCAGTGCCAGTGGATTTTCCTTGAAAAAGTCATCGGCCAGTCAACTGCTAGGCCCATCCGCACCTACGAGGATTAGAGTTGAACTTGGATGCTGTATTTCTTGTTTAAGCCTCTTGTCTGTGCTCGCCATGACGATAAAGACAGAACAGCGCTCCGCTTGTGCGCGAGCCAAACAGCGCAGGTCCAGTTAACGTGAGAAAAATTTAAATCGGCGTGTCCGTTATATTCCGTAAGGCTACCTTTAGAGAAACAAATGTACTTGTTATTTACCCTGTTAAGGTTTTTTTTTTTTTTTTTTTTTCGATCACCAACGTCTGATACAAAGGTCGAACGTTTCGAACATCTATAATACAAAGCGCCGCATACATACTGTTCTAGAATTACATGGATGTATTGATGTACAAATTCATTATCCTCACAACAAATGCACTTGTTAATGCACTTGTTATTAATATACTTGAGAAATAAATGTATTTTTACAAACACAGATGAGTGTTGAAAGGGGCTGCTTGACCAGCAGTTGGCTTTCAGTGGAAAGCTATGGTCACGGTCTGATCTTACCTACTTGTGTCTAATGATTGGCGGAAAGGGCATGAAATTGTTAAAGTAAAAATCCTCAGTCCTTTGCATATTAAACCTCATTTATGATTTAGAAACCACTAGAACACACTTAAATCATGTGACCTGAGTCGCAAGGGAGACGTTTTGACACTGGCAGTCAGTCTCTTTAAATAGGTTATATAGAAATGGCCTTTAACTAGCCTCTTCAGGCATTTGAATTAATTATAGCTTAAGTGATACAATCAACAGTGTCTTGTTATAAAACATGGGTTAACAAATGTCAGCACTTGACTGAAGTGGCGACCTATGTTATGCACAGCTTTTCTATTCTGTAGAAGTAATTTATAGGCATTGTCTGTACTTGTTATATGCACAGAAACGGGGTCCTTTGGTAGAAACTGAAATAAATACAGTATGTGTCTATTTTAATATATATTCTGTAATTTCTTTCCCCCTTCAGGATAGGCTTTGATTTTGGGTGGCTGTGGAGGGGGTGTGTTAGTGTCAGTGAAGTGTGTTAAGGCTGAGTGATGTTAAGCTCTAAAGTGATGAAGAGGAGCAGTGAGGTCTGTGAGAGGGAGGAGGAAGTGTAGAGAGCCGAGGGCTGTATAGTTAGTGTGCAAAGCAATGTAATCTAGCCTCCTCCCATGGCGCATACACACACATTCACTGTTTAATAGACGTGTGTTCACATCAGTGCCACAGTCCATTTATCCCAACTCTCTGGTTTCATGAAATGCATCCGTATTGCAGTTAAGGACATCTGCATTATGTTAATGCACCTCTGTAGGTAATAGTACCATCAGCAGTTCTGCACCAGATAGTTAGAGGAACAGGATTATAAGACATTCTGTAATAATCACTGCAGAGCTGAGCCAAACATGCAGACTACACAAGACACTCAAAATGCAACAAACATTGCATGCTTTAACTATAACTGGCTTTTGGCCCTTTTGGGAACACTTACCTGATTTGAAATGATATTTAAATAATAATGTGCTGAGCTTTGAGTTACAGTGTAAGTGTGTGTGTATGTAGTATGTGCTGATAGCAGCATGAGACCGGTGAGTGATGTATTGTCTTTGAGGGATTGACGTCTGAAGGTGCCCTTAATTCAGCAAGTGGATCAGTGGTGCTACACCCATGCCAAAGGTGTTGCTCTTAGCCATGTATAGTACAGCTTTCTAACTACAAGTACTACGATGCAAACTGCTGCTTATTTCCTACGATATGAATGAATGGAAGAACCTTTATCTGTTGATGTGAAAAAAGGTGAACAAATTCTTTGACAGGCAAGCACAAGCTTAATTGGAGAGCAGAAACTGTGGTGGGGGTCTGATGTCATTATACTAGTCTCATATTTGTTTTTACTAGTGGTACTTTTGTCAAGACTAGACCAAATGTTATGTTCTGTGCTAGGTCATAAGCGAGGTGTTATCGTAGGGACGTTTTTCCTACACCGTGAAAACGTTGGTCTCTCCTCAGTTCTGAAGAATCCGTCCCAGGCTCGGCAATCTTCTGATATTGTCACATGTTTAACCACAATATGTTTTATATTACACTTAGGAATACATTATTTTAGTTACATCATACTATCATATATCAATATTTTAGATCCCCTAACTCAACCCAATTTGTAAACCTAAAAAATTATCTACAGTGTAAAACATGCACCAGGCAGGTAAATTTAGTCACAATTTTATTTAATTACATGACACTATTCTATAAATATTTCTGAGTACCTAACCTCTACGCCTTAACCAGACCAATTCTTAACATTATAAAAGACGTAACAAGCAGGTACAAGTACAGTCACAATAATTTATTCCAAAAAAGCACTATAAAAGTATTCCAAACGACTCATGGAGCATTCAAAGACCTCCGATGTCACACATTAGCTCTGTGTGAGGAACAAAGTAAACCTGAAGGTTTTTATCATTAAAAAATCTTTCTTTCTGTGAAGGCAGTCACATCTCATTAAAAAATACACATCCAAACATTAGAATGTCGCATTTGCTCAGAAGACACATGAGAGCCAATGCCATTTGACATCACTGATGTCAGAACTGTCCTAACGCATTTTGAGGCAGCAATTTTTAAATGTTTAAATCAGTGCAGGTTGGTTACAGCGGATGGGAATGCTTAGAAATATTTAGATCTGTTCCTCACACAAAGCCATCACACGGCATCGGAAGACCTGTAATACGGTGCCTAAATAAAGAATACTTTTATGATGCTTTTCTCATTTTTTGAGCCGCAGCTCAAACTCTGACATACTGAAAACTCTCTTTTTGTCCCCAGCAAATAAAATAAGAATTTAAATGATAAAGCAATGAGTAAATGACTCAATTTCAAATCCTTTAATTTTAAAATGTAGCCTTGGGTAATGGGGTGCTCCCAAATGAGTTGAATACGGCATTAGAGTGACATTTAACATACAGACTTATGGTGTGGTGCATTCACGTCATGTCGGAATTACTGTTATTACGAGATAGAAACTCAGAGATTCTAGTTGGAGCTGCTTAGTGCTGGGAACTTGGAAGTTATTTGTTTCTATGACAACACTCACCAAAACAACTTTGTTGTTGATAACAGCAAAATATATATAGCTACAATAATTCACCTTTATACATTGTTGAAAAAATGTTAAGAACAAAGAAAATGCTCTAGGTGATGATGGCATAATTACTGTAAATGGCATATCAAACAGAAATATGTGTTCAGCACCTTTACTGTTGAGGCCGCTACCACATTTGCATGACATCATGACTGTCAAGTCGGAGCTTTCAAAGAAGATCACAACTTGTAATTACTAGTTCTTCGAAGACATGAATGCTTTTTACAAGTCAGAATCTCATAATTATGATAATTCTTACATGATGTGAACTTAAAATTTGAAATTCTAATTTTCATCTAATTTAAGATAAAAACGCACTTTCGAATGCTAAAATGAGCATTCTAATTTTGGATGTGTGCCAAGCACCTACAATGACTTATGAACCATTCAGACTGATCTCATTCTTGGGCTAACAAATAAAACGAATAAAACAGAACCCAGGTGTCTCAAGACACATTTTAAAAGCTCGTGCATCACTCCTGCACAAGACACTGAAAAAAACAGTGAGACAAGGTGCAACAGTCAAAAATGTCCGTCTTGCGCACGCTCACACTGAAAAATATATACGAGGGCAGAGTGAACAGCCCCTTAGGTGAAGGTATTTGGTGGTTGTGTCTTGACTATGCCTTGGCTTGCTCTTATGAGTGTCTCACTGACTAAGCATTAGGTACGTACATACAACTGTAGTTAATGAAAAACACAGTGGTAGCGCCGGTTTTATGAAGGTTGAATCTGTGCTGGTACTATGGCACCGGTATAGGCTACTGTGCAACACTAATTTAACATAGAACTGTGTTTTGAAGCGTTTCTTTTCTCATTTTACTTTATGAACTGGCTAAATCTTTTGTCTCCATCATTTTACACATTTTTGTTAACAGACAGATATGTTCTTTGCAATATACAATAGCTATGACAAGATGCTGATTGGTTTATATTAATTTTTATTTAGTTTTTCAGCCCTGTTGACTGCCCTAATACAGACCACAGGTGATGATTTGGTGGTGTAGGGATGAAAGTGTGTTGGCTAGGTTATAGGTTCACCTTAGTTTACCTCTTCCTTTTCAAGTTTTTGTTAGATAACTAGCTTATATTAGAATTTAAGTACCATTGTTGTGCTTTTTATTTGCCCAAAAATGTGGCCTTTTAGTATCCACTCTGCCCTGCACACTCAGACTTCGTCAAATTTCACTTTTAAACTAGTTCTTCTTCTGACACTTTACACACAAAGCCACACACATACACAGACATGCACTCAATGTCAAGCTAAGGACACATTACGAGGTGGAGACAGGACAAGGTTGGTTTGATTTATTACCACAGTCTCCGCTCTTCTCTCCACAAACTGCTCTTGAATTTCAGTCACCTACACAGGTCAGAGGTCAGCCTTGGACACAACCCTTAGAAAGGCAGTGGATCTGGAAAATTATACCCCAGACTGACCTGAACCTCAACTCAAAAGGATATTTTGCCCTTTTCACTATTTATAGAAGCATTCTCCCCAATCCCATCCCCGTGGAGATGTATGGTCTGGTGAAAGGAACATTTCTAAATACTCCATGCAAAGCCTGCGGAATGGCAGGAAGGACCAGATAACCCAAGCCTACCTCCCTTCTATCTTAAAATGCTGTGGGACTCTGAAGTTTCTTTCATGCATTAAACAGGCTGGAATTAGAGAGATGAAAGAGAAATCTCTGAGCCATAAACGTCAGTCAGACAAAAATAGTGATGGATTACACCAACAGCACTCCCAGACTGTTTGAAAACACGTCTGCAGTCGTTTCTCAAAGAAACTAGAAACGCATTCATGGTCATGCTGCTGAATTGAGGTGGGTATAAACAAGAGATGTTTTAAGTATTATGTAAAAAGGCATGTTGAGTCTGTCCAGGCTTTTTTTATTTTATTTTATTTTATTTTTTTTATTGACATTCAGTCTCTTCCACAGTGAAACTGCTCTTTAGCAACATAAAAATAATCACTGTCAATCAGTACTCATTATCTATTGATTCACCCATTCCATTTCGGGACATTCCTTGACTTTCAATTAAATTACTTGTGTTTTCCTACAGGTGGAGCACTATCACAAGTTCAGCATGCTTTTAAAGATGATAGAATTCAAATGATTGTAGACATCCCTAATAATGAGCATTTAATTGACCTATTCTGTGTGATTGTTCCACTTTTATTTACATGAACTGAGTATTGAACATGATACTGCATGCCAATTTTTGCTTTTTTTTTGGGGGGGGGGGGGGGGGGGATTTTCACTTTGTAGGTTTTGCTATCAGTTTTCTTTTTGACAAGAAAATCGCTTTCACATTCCACAATAAAGCCAATTTACTCAACGGAACTATTAAATCTGACTTGATATTGATATTTCTTAGCAATCTTATAAGTACTCAATGTTTCATCAGAGATATTTTAGAATGAAAGGAATCAGTCTAAATGATTCATTTTAGAAGAGTAAATTTGTAGCAAGCTCCAACAAGAGAACTACATTAAGTGTCTTTATGCTAGGGACTTTTGTTCCCTCTTGTCCTGATATTGACCAGAAAAGTCAGTCAAAGTGATCTGCTTATATTAATACCACTTAAATCACCACATAAAATAGTACACAATAGAGTACACATGTATGATAGTCTTTGAGAAACACTGTCAGGCCACTATCTAGTCTTTCTGGTTAGCCATTGTATGATTATTTCCATGTGTTTGGTGTATATTTTCAGTAGATTTGGGATATTTATCTGTGGAATTGCAGCAAATCTGAGCTTATGGCCCTGCTCGTGCATGTTTCATGGCATGACAGTCATGTTATTTTATGCATCAACCTGTCAACACAATCACAATACATTGTGATGAAACAAGCTGCCTTTTGGATTTGCAATAATAAAGCTTTGCCTCTTAATTCAAATACGAAAGCAGCACATTCTCATTCAGCCTTAATAAATGTTGACAGTATAGTTGCTTATGTTGTGTTTATTTAATTGAAAAGTTAATTAGCTGGCATGTAGACAAAATTTCTCTACTACATGAAAAAAATTCCATACACTTGACAAAAAGCTACGCTCGTTGTCCGATTCAGTCGTTATCCTGCAATTGTTAACTCACCACTCCACTGCATATGCTAACTAACTGCAGAGTGTCTATGTTTATTGTGTGTTTGCTTGAAATCAGGTTTTACTTATCTTGAGGCTATCAATCAATAAGTAATGCAACACTTTTTCTTATATATTTCTCATTTTTAACTGTAGAATTAGACAGCGAGAGAAATTAATACAAAGGATTGAGGAAATGCATGTGAGTGCAAGTGTATGAGAACGCTTCATGACTGCTAACGAGAGGAACAGACCAATCAGAGTGCTTATCACTCCTCATGCAGTGAATGACAGTATTGCATTACACGGTTGGGGCCTGCTAGATTTCATTTTTATTGATTTTCAGAATCACAATTATTCCTCGGTTCATGTGGGCATGCAGCCAGTGCAAGGTGTCAGGAAAAATCATGTAAAGGAAAAAAGAACACATGCTGAATATTTTAAAGATGAAGGCAACACAGATGATTCACAATCTGATTTTGTTGAGCAGTAACTTAGAATAGTATTATATATTTATATTATATCAAATATTTTAGAGCAATCTATTTTTTTCTTCTTATTTTTTCTTTCTATTACTTTTTATTTCATAACAGCTATCTGTACTGTGTGAAAGGCTTTGCTTATATGTGTGTGTGTAAAAAGAACATTGTCTACAGATGATAAAAACTGCACAGTGATTATTTTGTTAGATAAAAATGTTTTTAAAAATGTGAAACACACTAGTCAAACAGTTACCAAAGTTATTTCATAGTGTGTTAATCAAGTTCATCTGTATTTTTTTTGTTTTTAAAGGAGCACCTAAGTAAAAACAAAATGCATTTGCTTCAGTATAATTGTCTTTTACCATTTCCAATAACACTATTTTTTAATTTCTTTGTATTATAGTAACTGTGCTCTGATATTCAGCAATGGTAAACAATATAGGACAAAAATCCACAGCGTTTAAGCCTTGCATCAGTAATGACCTCAACCCATTTCAACAAGTGTCTAAAATCTTCTCTATATTTGCGCAAATGCAATAATGATAGAAAAATATAGACATTACATTTTGATTTCATTCATTTTCAACAAAATGGAGGAATGAATAGCAATTACTTAATAGTTCTTTTGTTGGATGAATATTATTGCTGTGTTTCTATTAACAACACAATCTTTTATTAAACTTCAAAAGTGTATAGTTCAATCAATTTTACATTTACATTTAGTCATTTAGCAGATGCTATTATCCAAAGTGACTTACAAATAAGGAATTTGTAAGCAAATTTTCATAGAATAGTAAAAAAACAAAAAATCAAATTGCAGTATGGCAATGCCAAGTTGTTGAATTAGCTAGAGTGGCACATAAGCTAGAGCAGGAGAAAGAAACAGAGAAACAAAGTTTATTATTTTTATTATTATTAAATAGGAATTTTATATAAAGGTCGCTAAATGATTTAAAGACAATGGTTCTCTTTAGAGAATGAAATAAAAAAAAAATAAAAAATCTCTCCCCAGTTTTCTGATCTTTTCTTATTTTGCTCAACATTAAGTTACTCCTTGAGTACCAATACACTGGTACCGGTACAACACCCATCTGATCTGTAACAAATTTTAGAAAATAAAGACAAAACTTCACCTGTATTCCTACAATCTCCAATATTTCACCCACCATCTCAACTAGACAGAGGAAAATCCTTATAATTAATTGACGTGAGGGTGCCATTCATGTCGAAATATTTCTGGGGTCTTTTGAAGCTGATAGCAGTGCTTGTGATAGTGACTGAAGGGCAGGCGCATTATAGCGAGGTGATGGATGTGATCTGTTCTTCCAGAGCAGCCTGAGCATGGCCTATCTGTCAGTTCTAAAAAGCCATTACTTAAAACATTAGCTTGGCCCCATAGCAGCAACCACTCAGCCACAGACAGACAGGTAAGCGCGATTCTCCTTACACTGCTCCTGAGGGAAATGGCAGAACGGGAGCCGGTGTGTGTGTGTGTGTGAGAGTGTGTGGATATCTTATGCGGTGACTGACAGTACTGCTTACACCTAAATGGCTGATGTGTTAAGATGTGTGTTACTTTCTTGTCTCTGCTGAATTTCATTCAGTGTCATTCAGTTCTATTCAGTTTGATTTAATTTGATTCTGCTGGAAAAGGCATTATTTCTGAAAATGTGAATGACGGCAGCCTTTGTTTAAAAAGTAATTGTCCCTCTGACAGTCAAGGCCACATGGTGAGAGATGAAATCAAAATTCAGACAGTCGTTGTCTTTACATAAGATTTATGAGTCCTACTTTTCTTTGTTGTTCTCTGTATCAGGATTAACTTTGACTTGAATAATGGACGTCTAAGTAGTGGGTTTTGTGGGGGTTTTTTTCATGTGTTTTTTTATTTTATTTTATTTTGAAGTAATATGTTTTGTAAGTTCCTCTTGTTCCTGTTTCCCATCTTAATTTTTCCAGTGTTTTCTGAAAGTTCATCAATGAGTGCATTTACATGCACAGCAAATGCTGATAACGATTCAAATTCAGCTTTTTCAGAAAACTCACAACGTAAGAGATTTTCATGAGATTTGAAATCATCTGATTATTCTCTGCTTTTAGAGTCAAAATGTAAACAGCCAGCCATTATGCACATTGGATAAGTCGATAAGAACACCAGTAAAAGTGTTTACTTGTAGAGCGAAATTGGGGTAATGGGCAGAAATCTATGTGTGCCGATGGGTTTATGCTTAAACTTTTTTTGACTTTGCCCTGATAAAAGAAAACTTTTTAAGGCATTTACATGACCTTACAAATTGTCTGCTTATAAGGTATAATCAGTGAGATCATGCATGTAAACACACTCCATTGTATAGTGTATAGCCCTATATTGCTATTGTCCTTTTGTTGGTTATTGTTCTATGTATCTTGGGCGAGTCGTCATTTTCTTGTGTTCATTGTCTCCAGTTATGTTGATGGTCATAGACATGTTTTAGTGGTCGACCGATATATCGCCGAGGCGATAAATCGGACGATATTCTGACTTTTTTAATTATCCCCTTTAACTGATTTGTTCCTTGAGGGCGCTGAGAATCGCCTGCTTGCATGTGAAGCGACTGAGACATGTAAACGACCAGTCACAGTTCGTTTTGTTGTTACGTGCCATCATGTTACTACAATAATAGTAATAATGTGTGCAACACAGTGTAATTTAAATGGTCTGCATATCAGAGCCACAGCAGACGGGTTTGAGCTCATAATGTTAAAGTGCTCCCTCCTCAACAGTTCCCTGTAACGTTAAACTGTCTTATCTACTGAGAAAAAAGCAAATATCAATAAAACAAATATCATATATACCATCTGCTAATATCCACATATCTCGTTTAAACAGATGTAATAAACAAACCTCACACAACTTCAGTAGATCCAGCATCCTGTGGTACACTCTGTGGAAATCTTCCTCTAAAGCATGTATTCTAACAGGCCTCAGCATTTCCCTGTCACTTTTAACTTTCTTTTCTAATGTTAAAAGGCAAATATCAATAAAACGTCTATTATATACCATCTGCAAATATATAGATATCTCATTTAAACAGATGGCATTCACAAACCTCATGAAAATCCAGCGTTTTCTTCCCATCGAGTGCTCATCTAATATCTTCCTCTGAAGTGCGTATTCTATCGGCCAAAATCAAAACTTCAGGATCAGGATCAAAAGTTTCTCTGATTCACAAAACATGACGACAGTCCAAGCAGGCAATCCAGGCTGTTTAAACTGTCAGGAGATCGCTGCTTTCACTGGATCCGCATGAGCATGTGAGTGCAACCAAAGTCTTTCTAGCAAGTCAGTCCACTGTCGGCCATGCTTGGAATGCTCTCGGGAGGCTATTTCCACTCATGACAGTGCAGCTCCTATCTACTTGAATGGGGAAAGACTGAAATCTTCAAAATGTTTGATCAAGATTATAAATCTGACAACACTGGTAAAATCTGACAACACTGGTATCATAAATGGTGCTTCTTTACCTAAGTTTACGCAAAAAAACGCAATTTTGCTAGCTTTTATATCTAATGCGCATGTGCGTTCTAGAGTTGATTGACAGGCGATGTCTGTATCTAAAAGGTGATTGGCTCTTTTACCTGTAAGGCGGGAATTCCTATCTACATCCGTTGACCATTGGCTGCAGTTAGGCATTCTAATTTCTTCCATTAATTTTAATAGAAGTGGCCCGTCTCTGCTAAACAGTCTCTGGTGCAACTTCAAGGTAAAAACGCTTCACGTGTGCTGCAAGTAAATGTCTTATTCACTATGCACTGTATGTACAATTGGTTTGATTCTGTATTTTTTTAGAAAATGCGACTGCTAATGTGGACATGCAATCTATGGTTGTTGGACTACTGTGTGTACTGTTATTTCCTTCTTCATAACATTAACAATTTATTCATGTGCAAATAAATTAAATTTGATGACTAAACAGAAATCAGAAGAAACTGCTATCTACCATTTAAAAATACAATATAATTTTTTAGATTCTTTTTTTACAAAGTTAAAGTTTTGTGTGAAATTGAGTAAATATAGTGCTAAATAAGGTTTTTTTTTTTTTTAGCAATTTTATGTTTATGTTATTTACTATATTATATTGTGTTATATATCGGCATTGTAGCGGCCTATCGGCCACCCTGCTCTCTGGATATTGGCATCGGCCATTAAAAAACCCATATCGGTCGACCATGTGTTTTGTTGATTTGAGGAAACCAATAAATGCTGCTTTTAGATTATTTACTTCTTCAGTGAGGGGCGCATGTTACAGTCTGAATTATAGCTTGACAAATAGAAAATAAATGTTTCAAAATCAGTTATCATGTGATTAAATCTTAATCATTTTATGCCTCCTGAAACCTTCAGCCAGTGTTTTCCATTTTGGCATTGGGCCTCAAGTAGCACAGCAATTAAGGTCTCATAATGTTTACTGTAAACAGATTTTCCACTAGATCGCTGTTTTGCTAAGACATGGATTGCCGCATTTATTCCCACATTTTCCCTTTTAAGTAGACATGCCGATTTATAGTTTGATTATTATTGTATTTTTCTTTTCTTTTTTTCTTTTTTGTCAACCAGGCCTGACTGAAATGCATTAATTACATCTCTAGACCCTGTGAAAATTACCTTGTGAATCGGTTGAATGTGAGATGACTGCTGATGAAAGGAATAGTTCACCCAAAAATGAAAATTCTCTCATCATTTACTCACCCTCATGAACTTTAAAGGGGTAACTATCTCTTTAGATTTTTTAAAGACATGTGCTTTGGGCAGTGGTGGCTCAGCGGTTAAGGCTCTGGGTTACTGGCCAGAAGGTCAGGGTTCAAGCCCCAGCACCACCAAGATGCCACTGTTGGGCCCTTGAGCAGGGCCCTTGACCCTGTCTGCTCCAGGGGTGCTGTATCATGGCTGACCCTGTGCTCTGACCCCAGCTTAGCTGGGATGTGCAAAAAAAAAAAAAAAATGTCACTGTATGTTCAAAATGTATAATGTGTGACAAAAAAATAAAGGCTTCTTCTTTGCATGAATGTTTTCTGCTTTTCACTGCCCACATACACTCTAAAAAAAAAAAAAAAAAAAAACTTAAAAGTACAAAGCTGGGTGGTACTTTTGTTTTGGTTACATTTTTGTACCTTTAAGGAGACAAAAATGCATGTTTTTTGTTTGTTTGTTGTTGTTTTTTTTCCATTGGAACAAAACATATAAATATACCTTTAACAGTACACAATATATATATATATATATATTTTGTTTTTTAATTTTATTCTTTTTTATTTTTTTTATTGTATTTATATCATATAATATAATATTATGTTATATTAAGCAATAGTAAAATATTTCTGTCCTAATGTCTTCACTTTCAAATGTTATTTTAATGGTCTTTGATGAAGCCCATGAGCCATTATTTCTCATGAAGCAAAATCTTTGAGATCTAATTGAATCATTTTATCACTCCACAGAAATAAAGCGTGCTGCGTGCCACTCTGTGTTATTAACAATGTGTGAAAGAACCCGCTTTGACCAGGAACATTTGCCATTACCAGATAAATAAAGTTAAACCAGAGCGCTTTGCGCTTACTATCAACGTTTATCCTCTGTTACGTTGAGCCTCTGCTGATGCCGCGTGCCACATGCTCTTCCAGACAAGAGCTGCTCTGGGTTGATGTCTGCGGTGCGGCACTTGGAGTTCGATTGAATGACTCGGCGTTCATGGCATTTATATATTGGCTTAAAATTCCCTTATTTGCACATTAAAATGTGATTGGAATTTAAAATGCACAATATTCGCGGTTAGATTAAATAATCGCGATCAGACGATTATTTAATAATCGCAACAGGCCTATCCTTAGGTTACAATTATGTACCCAAAATGAGTTATAATTTTGAACTAAAGGTACAAAAAAGGTCCCTTTGAGGATACCATCCCAGTGACTGCCCTTTTCTGAGAGTGCATCAGCATATTAGGCACTTCTGAGTAGATCACTTTTTGGCTTTAATGTATTTTGTTCACAAACGAATCACAGAGATCCTCTGCCCAATCATCAGAATCAGAATCAGAATGTGATATTAAGCATTTTTCATTCTTATATCACTACACTGAGCGATCAACCTGCTCGGAAGATATTCAGTCAAGCGCGTGTTTAATATTATTTGGGGATATCCTTGATTTATTAATATTTTTTTTAAATTTTTTTCTAATTAAAAAATAATATTTCAGTGTTAGTCTGTTGTGATTATAATTAGGTTTATATAACAATATAATAACATTATATAGAAAAAAATTGATAGAAAAACAATAGAATACTATGGTATAGGATGTTAGTAAGGTAGCGTAAACGTGTGTGTGTGTGTTGGAGGGGGGGGGGGGGGGGGGTTCTAGCTGTGTGAAGAGAGAGGGTATGAATGCATTTTTGTTCACATAAGTAGCCATAATGGGCAGGTTACAAACATTGCAAAAAATTTACAAATATGCTTGACCATAAATGCAGGTACACGCTCATGGACAAACTTGAAATACAGTGAGGAGATGATGATGTTAGCTGGTAGGAAATGGAGAACGCTGGTGTTCCACGTGCATGAGTATCTTCAGAGCTTTACTTTTTATGTGCTGTTAGTCTGTGAAAGAACAATGAACAATGGGACAGTGAATCTCGGCAAGTACATAGTACATAATACATAGTAATCAGAGCTTTGGAGAACTCAGGAGGTTTTTGAAATTAGAATAATATCCACTTAACACACACACACAAACATAGACACTCCTTCTTCAAAAAATATCTTTAGAGCTTGTAAAAATGTAGAGATCACCACAGGGAACAACACAGACAACAGCAAAAATGATTTTTGAGCTTATCTTTTGGCTAAGAATATGTTTATCTTTATGTCCTCATTGAACTGCACAGTTCTGTACAGTTGCATATCTTCCAGTGTACAGTACATTACAGCTTAGGCAGCATTAAAGGGAGAGTTCACCTAAAATGGAAAGTTCTGTCATCATTTACTTAAACTATTGTCGTTCCAAACCCACATAACTTACTTTCTTCCATGGAACACAAAAGGTGAATTTTTGAAGAATTTCTTGGCCTCTTTTTTCCATGTTATGAAAGTGAATGTGGATGGGTGCTGTAAAGCTCCATAATGATAATAAAAGCACCATAAAAGTATCATAAAAGTGGGTAATATAACGTGTATACCATATTTAATGTTTTCTGAAGGCATTTAAGAGATTTTTGTGTGGAATAAACCAAAAAAAAAAAAAAAAAGTCTCTGTACTGCTCAAATCAAATATGGTATGTGTCTAATCCTTTCAAATTTCATTTGATAGCTACAGTGGAAATCTTTAATTTCAGGGAATATCTAAATAAATATTGTTTCTGTTCATCACACAAAGCTATCATTTGATGTTCGTAATGATGACAGTATTTTCATAATTCCTATCTCTCTCCCTCCTGTTCAGGTGAGCTATTTCTTTAAATAAACCACCCAATGTGTTAGGAATGGGGGTCATCTGCTAAGTGCTATTAGGGACATGTACATGAGGAAAATTTGTCTATAGAGAATGGAGGCTAGGCATTGACCCTCCCTGTGAAATTGTCAGCGATGATAGCAGTGTGTGGCGAAACCATTTAAGGTTAAATCTAGCATACAAAATCCACTTTCATTTGTAATGCTGCTGCTTTCCTGCACCAAGTCATTCTGAATTAATCTTTTCTGCTTTTCCCTCTCTCCTGCATTCTCAATCTCTCTCTCTCTCTCTCTTTCTCTCTCTCTCTCTCTCTCTCTCTCACACACACACACACACACACATTCTGTCTCTCCCTCCATCTTTGTGTTTATGTGTGTGTGTGTGTGTGTGTGTGTGTGTGTGAGAGAGAGAGAGAGAGAGAGAGAGAGAGAGAGAGAGAGAGAGAGAGAATCAGAGAAACACAACTCTAAATAACTCAGAAAGTCAGTCATCTGGCCATTTATGGATTTCTATTCCTGTGGTGCATTATGGGAATTCACTGTTTCCAGTCCATCCTGTCAAAGTTAAGTCACTTCAGTAGATGTATTATTAGTTGATCTGTCTTGCTGAGTTTGCTCAACATTTGAAAGCTTTCTTTCTTTCTTTCTTTCTTTTTTTTCTTTCTTTTTAAAGAAATGTGTTTATCTTGTAAATAGATTTGGACTACAGAAATGTGCCTTTCATGCATTAAATTGTGAGGATATTTGCAAAAAGACAGAAAGCAACACTGTGATAATATTTAGAGCTTTTTTTTTTTTTTTTTTTTTGGCACTATAGCAAGAGCCACATAATCAGTATTTGTTAATTTGTTCAGCATTCATGCATGTTTTGTTACTGGTATTCATCTAATGTTCATTTTCTCTCTTCTGTGTAACACAAAGGGAGATGTTATGGACTGACATCTTCAGTGACATTTTTATTAAATGGAGAGAAAAAAATGCAATAACAATGAATGGTGACTGAGGCTAACATTCTGCCTGACATCTCCCTTTGTGTTCCACTGATGAAAGAAAGTCATGCAGGTTTGATAGCGACATAAGACACTGCTTGTTCTGGCATGGAGGGATTTACAGCTCCACATGTATCATTGTTTACATGTGAACCGAATGCATATGGTGCTCCTCTCTCAAAAAAGCTTGTAAATGGGGATGAAAGAGGTGTGGAGTAGTTTTGAGACACATAGAATGGGGTGATGATGATCACTTATTGGCTGGTTTGTAATCTCATACTGTAGAAGGCTTTTCGGAGGGTTGCTTCAGATGGGTCGGGCGTTAATGTGACTCAACTTTGGGGTTAGATCAACCAAAAATTTAAATTCTGTCATGATTTACTCCCCCTCATGTTGTTCTAAATCCCTTTGACTTTCTTCCATGGAACACACAAGAATATGTTAGGCAATATGTTAGTCTCAGTCACCATTTACGTGCATTGCATTTTTAATCCATTCAATGAAAGCAGAGGCGTCATTTACGGTTAGGACAGGTGGGACATGTTCCTACCACTTTTTGCCTTTGCCAATTTTGTCCCCACCGCTTTTTGAAATAGCTTTCATCAGATAAGTGTCTAATGCATAAGAAACAGCATGAGTTTCCATTTTGTTCGTGCGTGTTATAAGTGACGATCCAGAGCTGGAGTTTATTTTTTTAATGTTATAATGAGTACTCGTTGCGGCTGTTATCAGTGGCATTGAGTGACAGCATTCAGCGACGTTCTCTCATGCTCTCTTCTTGCTCAGCAACGCTCTTTTCCAGTTAAATCACAAAGCAAAATACAAACAGATGCAAATCTTTGTTTATTAAATTAAAAAGTTATATAAGGGTTGATTAGAATCCGGATGTCCTTGTAGTAGAGGCAATACATTTATCATGAGATCAATCAGTCAGACAGTTTTAACAAAAGCTTACATGTATTTCATGTGTTTATTCGAACAAAATCGGTGTACTGGCAGTGTTAGATGAAAAGATCAAGTTATCATATTAATTATGTTAAATATTCATTAGAGGGCTTGATTTGGTCATGAAGAATGACTATTTATCAAAATAATAAAATATTATTTGACATTATCTGCACATAACCTAATTAATATTCATGAGTTTCACTTTGTGACGTGAAACAAAAGTTTTAAAACAAAGTGACACCCCTGAATGAGAGTGAATGGTGACTAAGGCTGTCATTCTGCCAGACATCTCCTGTGTCCCACGAAAGACAGAAAGTCATACAGGTTTGGAACAACATGAGGGTGAGTAAATGACAGATTTTTTTAGTAGTAAGTAGTTAACTGACAATGTTTTACATGCATAACTTTGTGCCAGGCTTTGTTAAGCCTCCAGGTTCTCAAGTATCTCGCATTTCAAGAGGCTTGAATATATGCAGTCTTTGGTGCCCTTAGCATTCATGAACCTGACCAAAAGCAAGCAGGTACTATAAAGCCTGTCTTCACTGTTTTCAAAATGAACTTCATACTGTGGTCTGTTTAAAGAAGTGCAATCGGGCAACATGCCTTGAATGGAAAGCAATTTAGTGGAGGGTAATTGAAGGGAAGTGATAAGCTCGGCTGTCTCGGGATTCATTGCTTAAATTTCATTAGTTTTTTTGGGGAAGGCTCTCCCAGTGTGACTTGTGTGAAATTTCTAAAGTGTTTATCACGAGTGCCTTTGTAGATTATTCGCTTCTCTTTAAAAAAGCACCTTGTGAGTTTGTTTTTACCTGGCTTTGTTCTTTTTGTTCTTTTATAGTATGAATGAATTATTCATCTTTTTGGAGAACACTCACCCTTGTTCTCTCTTTTCAAAAACAAATCAAATGAGAAGAACTCAAATAAGGATTTGTTGCCTTTTTGTTCAAATTAATTAAAATAAATGATAGCTGACAATTGATAAATGACAGCAATGTAATAAATCAGAGATATTTCTGAAGGATCTAGTTTTGATTTCAGCATGCACTAACGTTGTTTAAAATTTCTGTGATTTATGTATTTCCAATAGTTCGTAATTGAAAATAAAGCTGTGCTCTGTCTTGGCTCTTCTTACCATGTAGTAACTACACCCTTTAGAAATTGACCTTCAAAAATACAGTAAACCTACTTTGAGAACTATTCCCTGTAGTAAAAACTGTGACAACTAGCCCCGGTCTCCACTATATAAAGGAAAATATGGGGTTTTATTATCATACAATATGGGAATGTTATGTGAAAACTGTTTTCACAACAGGGTGCACATGATCCTATAAAATTGCCTAATTTATTGGTAACGTTACGACCATGCAGAGCAATCTTTGGACCTAATCACTAACATGAGCTTGTTACTCATACCATTACAGATACATTACTATGTTTTACAAGCTGGCAGCAGATGTTGTAGGTTGAAAGCATCCTCTGGCTTTCTCCAGATGTAAACTCTGTAGGAGAGGCTGTAAGAAATGTTGTGGAAGGTGACACCTCATTTCATAACGTTTCTTGCTTTGCCCTTGGATGCAAGAGGTTTCCAAATAGAGTTATTAGGTACTGAATTAATTCTGCAGACATTTCTGATGTGGAACTTTTGTTGTACGTTGCCGCTATCCTGTGAAATTTATGTCTACAATTGTTGGTGGCTTTAACTATTCCTCATACTGCAGTGGAAACACTTTATAATAACTTTCATTAATAAATAATTAACAAACATTATTTAATGCGTAGCAGATCATTAGTTAATGTGTTTTCAGATGGTTCGAAATATGAAATATAATAATGTGCTTGTTAATGTTTAACTAAAATTAACTAATGATCTGTTAAGCATTATGTAATACTCATTCAAATACTTACAAATGCTATTAAACTTTCATTCCTATATGGCTTCGCACTTTTTAACATAAATTATTTATAAATGAGCTCATGCACTTTTTTCAGAAATTATTAGTATTTGTCACTACTTCAAACACTATTACATTTACATTTATGCATTTGGCAGATGCTTTTATCCAAAGCAACTTATTACAAGGATAATCCCCCTGGAGCAACCTGGAGTTCAGTGCCTTGCTCAAGGACATAATGGTGATGGCTGTGGGAATTGAACCAGCAACCTTCTGATTACCAGTTATGTGCTTTAGCCCACTACGCCACCACCACTCCATAATTAATGTCTACAAATGATTTATTAATGTCCAGCTAATTAGTAACAAATGTCTGTAAAAGCCACACATTTACTGTTTGTTTGAGGATGTATGTAAGCATGCTTTTACTATTTACACATAGTTACAAATCATTTATTAATTATTTGTTCATGTTTATGCAGTACCCAATCGAAATATAAAACGACTCATACATTGTAAATGTTTATAAAGGTTTACTAATTATTATTTAGTACCTTTTATGGAGCTATATATTATAATTATAAAATAATAATAATTTCTGAAATCATTTGTAAATTTAAAAAAAGTGTATGAGCTCATTTATAAATAATTTATGAAAAAGTTTAAACATATTTGTAAGCATTCAAATGTACTTTAACAAATTATATGATCATCATTATGTAACATTTGTTAAAATCGCTTATAGATGTTAAAAAGTGCAAAGCCATGTAAGAATGAAAGTTTAGTAACATTTGTAAGTTTTTGAATTTGCATTACATAATGCTTAACAGATCATTAGTTAATGTTAGTTAAATTAATTAGTAAACATTAACAAACACATAATTTTATATTTCAAACTATCTGAATACACATTAACTTTTGATCTGTTGAGCATTAATTAATGTTTATTAATTATTTATTAATAAGTAATTATAAAGTGATACTGTTCTAGATACCAATTTAAACTCTTTTTCATGCAGTGTTTTATGTATATGTGGTTATTATATATTCCAATCACAAAATATCACAATGGAAATAAAACCGACATGGTAGGCTCAACTGTACATCTTTGTGTTTGCTGTTCATTTCAATTTTAATCATATTGCTTGGCCTACAGTTAAAAAATGTCAATTATACAAATCTAGCCCAAGCAACAATGATTGCATTGTTTATTCATAATGTTTACAGGAGTAAATAAAGCATCAGCCTTCTATCAGGGAAGATATGATTGCTTCTGGTTTACCTGTCAAAAAAACGGATGAGAGTGAGATGAAACTGGTCGTTTTTTATCAAGAAGCAGAGTGCCTGTCGGTTAAAGTGACAATGGCAGATACTGTAACCTGTAAGTAGTCTTGTCAATGGCCCACTCCGATGGACATGAGCATATTGATCTCTGACTTTCAGTTAAATGTTCCTTGAGGGGGTTTCATGATAGCAGCTCCTGACTCTTTTTTTTTTTCTCTCTCCCTCACTTGCTTATCACATTACATTCACAAATCAATGCAGCACTGTAACACACCACAGGCCGTCTATAAAACGCCACCGCAGATTTCCAGTGTATAGATAGTGGCAGAACACTGCTTCATTTCTCCTCGGCTGAATTATTTGTGTCCTCAACCACTAAATCATGTTGATTAAAGCTTGTCACGGATTTGAAATGAGGTCCTTTGGGGTCACTTGCAGCAGAAATGGCAGTTTATTGGATTACAGGCTTAATTTGATTTTCAGCAACGAGCGTGCATTGTAATGGCAGCCTCCCTGGAGAACACTCCTCTTTACCTGACTCTTGAACCTTCCTACCACTTCAACCATAGGGAGAAAACACATACACATGTAAACACCCTTCACACTTCATAAAACTTTTTTTTTTTTTTTTTTAATGTGAAGCCCTTATACTGCATTTACAAGATATTCACATTCGTCTGAGATGCAATAATGCATTTGTTTGGTCTTTTAAACAAAGTTAATGTTAGTAGATGTTGATATTTTAGATCTGCAGCAATTTTTCATAATTGTCTATGGATTATGAATGTCATAAGAAGTAACAGGAAGTAACTTTATCAGTCAGTCCTTCCAGTCATCACACACACACACACACACACACACACGCACGCACGCACGCACACACACATGTTGGTGCGGCTATCCTTGTGAGGACTCTCTATAGACATAATTATTTTTATACTGTACAAACTATAGATTCTATCCCCTAACTCTAACACCTAAACCTAACCCTCACAAAAAAAAAAAAAAAAAAAACTTTCTGCATTTTACATTTTCAAAAAAACATAGTTTAGTATGTTTTTTAAGCTATTTGAATTATGGGGACACTAGAAATGTCCTCATAACCCACATTTATAGCATAATACCCTTGTAATTACCAGTTTGTAACCTAAAAAAATGTCCTTGTAAACCACCCAAGCCCGCCCACACACACACACACACATAGGCAAAACCTGACCTTCTCACACACATATGATTAATTCAACTTAAATTAATCCATAATACAGTATTTCTATTGTAACTAAATTAAAATTCAATTGTTTCCACCATCTTATTTGAATTATTTTCACGAGGTTACAAACTACGAAATACTAAATAGTGAGTTTATTCTCCAAATGTTGCCACATCCCCTCATTCAGCAAACAAACAACTTTTGTCCTCTTAATTCAGAACAACCGTTTCTGTCAATATACTACAAATGTAGATACCACAGATGTCTAATGGCACAGGTCTGAAAACAGGAGAAATCATTTGGAGAAGAGCAGCACAACTTTAGTGTATTATTCCTGCCTAAAATCTCATTAAGTGTGACATTGAGGATTAGTTCAGACGGAGAGGTGTATAGAAAGAAGTCTCCCACAAATAGCTGTGAGCAGCGTCGTGCTGGCTTTTGTTTGTCATCGTTAATTTTGCACTGAAATGGCTAAGAGGAAGGCCCTGATTCACTGATCAGAAGAGGCCCCTTGAATATGACAGCAGGACAGGTGTCCTCTCTTCTCTCTCTCAAATTCACTTACTTTTTCTCTCTCCATCTTGCTGCGTCTGTGTTCTCTCTCGCCTTCTCGGCTCTTAATTGGGGTGATTGGGCAGCGGGGCCATCTGCGATGCTGACAAAGGGAAGCCTGCTTTGATTTATGGAGTCTCAGGCCACATTAGTCTCAAGATTTCCACAGTAAATATCAGCGCTCAGCAGTGGAGTTGGCTCAGTAAAATCTGCATTGCTCAGGAAGAGAACTGTGGGTTCCTCCTTGGGAATAGTATTGAGATGATGTTAGAGTTTCACTGTTACATTTTGAGGTGCCATTTTAAAGTGGCCATATTCTAAATTTTTGTAGCATTATCAGTCTACTTGTAATGTTAAAGGGATTGTTCACTCAAAAATGAAAATTCTGTCATTATTTACTATTGTCGCACCAAACTCATGTCACTTTCTTTCTTCCATGGAACACAAAGATGATTTATTTTTTTAAGTCTTCACATGGTTTATTCGCCATAATATAATTGAATAGTGACTCCGGTCTGTCAAGCTCAAAAGAGGACAAAAATACAATCTTTTGCATGTTATTCCAAGTCTTCTGAAGCAATATAATCACTTTAAGCTATGAACAAATCAAATTGTAAATTGTTATTCACTCTAAAAAGGTATTTAAAATACGAAAGCAACATTGAAACTTCACTGGTTTTCATCGTGTCTTGTGAACAAACATGTGACATGACAACATTTTTGGGTGAGTCAATGTTACTTACCCCAAACACAGTCGTAATTTAGTTTTATATGATTTATTTCCACCCTTTCCACAGTTTTTGCAACTGTACTTTGAAGGATTCTAGATGTAAACGACCTCCTTTATGATTGGTTAATCTTAGTATACTGACATAATTCACACTGTTGTTCAGGGTGATTCAGGTTGTTTAATACTGATGGGTATTTCACATGTTATGTAAATGTGCTTACAGTTGTGACATCACAACCATGACTATTTTTGGAAGGTCAATTTTTGCAGTTTAATTTAACCCTTAAATGCATACCTCATTCCACCCCCTTTACCTCATCCATTTTCCTATCCAGTTATTCCTCAAACTTCTTAAAACTTTCTCTTATGAATGGTGTGACAATAAAAAATCAAGGTGTATATATATATACACACTGGTCAAAAGTTTTGAAACACATGACCGAAATGTTTCTCATGATCTTAAAAATCTTTTGCTCTGAAGGCGTATTCTTAAATGTTTGAAATTAGTTTTGTAGACAAAAATATAATTGTGCCGCCATATTAATTTAATTCATTATAAATCTAAAATTTAATAAAAAAAAATAAAAAAACAAATAACCAAACCTTGGACCAAATAATAAAGAAAAGCAGCCAATAAGTGCCCAACATAGATGGGAACCCCTTCAATACTGTTTAAAAAGCATCCCAGGGTGATACCTCAAGAAGTTGGTTGAGAAAATGTCAAGAGTACATTTCTGAAAATTCTAGGCAAAGGGTGACTACTTTGAAGATGCTAAAATATAACACAGTTTTGATTTATTTTGGATTTTGTTTAGTCACAACATAATTCCCATAGTTCCATTTATGTTATTCCATAGTTTTAATGACTTTACTATTATTCTAAAATGTGAAAAAAATAATTATAATAAAGAATGAGTAAGTGTTTCAAAACTTTTGACAGGTAGTATGTATATACATACATATATATATACACACACACACATTGTACGTATATACACCGATGAGCCAAAACATTATGACCACTCACAGGTGAAGCGAATAACGTTGATCATCTCCTAACAAGGCCACATGTCAAGGTCTGGGTAGATTAGATGGTAAGCGAACAATCAGTTCTCGTAGTCAACGTGTTGAATGCAGGAGAAATGGGCAGGAGTAAAGACCTGAGCAACTTTGACAAGGGCCAAACTATTATGGCCAGACGACAATGTCAGAGCATCTCTGAAACGGCAAGGCTTGTGGGTGTACCAGTCAGCAGTGGTGAGTACCTACATACAGTGGTCTGAGGAGGGACAAACCACAAACTGGCGACAGGGTGTTGGGCTTCCAAGGCTCATCGATACGCAAGGGCAACGAAGGCTATCCTGTCTGGTCCAAACTGACATAAGGTCTACTGTGGCACAAGACACAGAAAATTTTGGGGCTGTGTAGCCGCATACCAGTCAAGTCCAATCCACGGCAGCTTCACCTCTCAACTAACATGACTTGAAGGATCTGCTGCTAATGTCTTGGTGCTAGATACCACAGGACACCTTCGGGGTCTTGTAGAGTCCATGCCTCGGCAGGTCAGCGCTGTTTTGGCGGCATGCGGAGGACCCACAGCATATTAGGCAGGTGGTCATAATGATTTGGCTCATCAGTGTGTATATATATATATATATATATATATATATATATATATATATATATATATATATATATATGGCGAGCAGGGTGTGGCCAAGCGATAAGGATGGATGGCTGGGGGAGAATTATCACAATCAGCCGGGAGAGAGATAAAGAAGAGCCAGAGCCGCAGTTCGAGAGAGAGAGAGAGAGATACGCATGAAGCAGTCTCTATGTGTCAATGTGTTTGACATGACTGCTGAAAAGCAGTGCGTCTCTGTTGAGGGGGTGCTAAAAAGCACACCATTATGTGTGACACTGAAAAGTGTGTGTGTTAATAAATGTCTTAAGTTTGGATGTTTACCCAGTTGCCGTTTCCTCCTTCATAAGGAAGGCAGAGGTCTGCCACATTGGTGCCGAAACCCGGGAACTGGAGGAAGGATACACTGTCATGGAGTCCCCACCGCTGGCTGAAGATCGCGACGCCAAGTAGATACCCAATTTGGTGGTGTTAGAGCAGTTCGTCAGCTGGCAAAAAAGGGAAGGCTGAGTTGGTCCGGTACCATTGCCCGGCGTCACCGACGAAGGCAGTCCAGCTGGCCGTTTGGTGGCGTATTTGGGGTTCGGCGAGCCCTCTTCTCTCTCTCTCTCTATCTATCTATCTATCTATCTCTCTCTCTCTCTCTCCTCTCTCTTTCTCCCTATATATATATATATATATATATATATATATATATATATATATACACACACACATACACCGATCAGCCACAACACTAAAACCACCTGACTAATATTGTGTAGGTCCCCCTCGTGCCGTCAAAACTGCGCCAGCCTGCAGATGCTGTTCTTCAGAAGATGCTATTCTTCTCACCAAATTTGTACAGAGTGGTTATCTGAGTTACTGTAGACTTTGTCAGTTCGAACCAGTCTGGCCATTCTCTGTTGACCTCTCTCATCAACAAGGTGTTTCCATCCGCAGAACTGCCCCTCACCGGTTCTTTTTTGTCTTTTTTGTTGGAGTAAATTCTAGAGACTGTTGTGTGTGAAAATCCCAGGAGATCAGCAGTTGCAGAAATACTCAAACCAGCCCGTCTGGCACCAACAATCATCCATGCGATTATCTAATCAGCCAATTGTGTGGCAGCAGAGCAGAGCAGTGCATACAATCATGCAGATACGGGTCAGGAGCTTCAGTTAATGTTCACATCAACCAAAGAAAAAAATGTGATCTCAGTGATTTGGAGCGTGGCATGACAGTTGGTGCCAGATGAGCTGGTTTGAGTATTTCTGTAACTGCTGATCTCCTGGGATTTTCACGCACAACAGTCTCTAGAATTTACTCCGAATGGTGCCAAAAACAAAAAAAACATCCAGTGAGCGGCAGAGTGGTCAGACTGGTTCGAACTGACAAAGTCTACGGTAACTCAGATAACTGTGGTTAATTGTGGTGAGAAGAATATCATCTCAGAATGCTATTCTGAGATGCGGTTTGGTGCTGTTTTGCCGGCAGCAGGGGGACCTACACAATATTAGGCAGGTGGTTTTAATGTTGTGGCTAATCATTGTATATATATTAGTGGTGTAACGGTTTATCGTGGCACAATACCTCGCGGTTCAAAAATGTGACGATGCGCATCGTGGAGATCTGACTTTTTTTACATTTTTTATTTTAGCGTCTGTTCTTTGCAATATGCACAACGTCCTACGCCTACGTAACACATACATACAAATGGAAATCACTTCATTGCACACAAGGAGCTCTAAAATATGATTACACACTAGTAGCCACAGGTGTTGTACGGTGAGTTCAGCTGAAACTGTGAAAACTGAAAGTGAAACCAGTCCAGCAGCGGCAGAGAGATGCACCTTTTCAGCACGAGGGATTGACTATCCTTTTGAAGTACGAGAGTGATCTGCTCTGACAGCACGAGAGAAAATTATAGTTTACAGAGGTTTAATGAGAGTGTCATATTAATGTACAATGTACCATTTACAATGCTGAATATTATGTTTAATAATAATGCTATGGGGGAATATAATCCTAATGTCATTTTTGTGTGATTTCATCAGTAAAATATTATTATTTAACTGGATAATAATGCACTTTCATTAAATATGTATTTCTGAATTGCGTATTTAGATATAGTCAGAGACAATACTATTTTAGAAAAGTACAGTTTTAATTTGAACTATTTTAAATGTTTGTAATCAGTGACAGTGTGTAAGCAGCATATGTATCTAACAGAATTCCGCATTTTCAGTAATCAGAATTATTAGATAATATTTCCATTTGGTGTCACCATTGCCCTGATCTGGGCTGATTTTCAATCCCTGTACATCTCTAATGGACATTTAGCACTTTTAATAACAGTGCTTTTAACTAAATTTTTAAAGTTTTGCATATTCCTATAAAGTAATAATAATAATAAAAAATTCTAAATTTAACATTTCTTGATTCAGGCTAACAACTGTGAACTGAACTGTGAGTTCAGTATCGTGAACCGAACCAAATCATGAGATGAGTGAACCGTTACACCCCTAGTATATATATGCAAGTTTACTATCGCATGATATATATTTCTTTGTTTATTACAAGACAAATGAGTAATACATTCATACAAATGACAACTATATCATGTGCATTTTCTGCGCAAAGAATGCTAAATTATCAATATCCCATATGTGTGTACACATACATATTATAAACGCAATTTGAAGAACAACATGGAATATAGCAAGTACAACACATGAACAGTATGATATGACTACTGCCATTTGGTTGTGCTACTGAAATTCTGTAAGTTGTATGTCTATTTACACTTATGCATTTAAGGGTTAATAAATGATCTGGCTGGATTGGGGAGGAAGTTTTGCATTGTTAAAGATGAAGTGTGTAGTTTTTCAATTGTAAAACACTTTATCCTATATCACTTTATATGCAGAGACAACTAGCCTATAAGTAAGCCATTTGTAGGTTGAATTCCCCGAACACTGTAAACACTGTGACTCTGTGGCACTTTCAGCATTGCTTTCTTTGGAGGAAAAAAGCACCACTGGCTCAACCAGTGGTATGAGTTTGGGGTAGGACTATCTGTTTTATGATCAGTGGCAGACAGGGAACCTATTTGAAAACAGTTATTGCAGATATGACACAATTCATTTTTAATACTTGAGTATGTCTAAATTGTATGTATATTTTCCATAATATGCTCTCTTTCATTGTGATCCCTGCTGAAAAAATAACATCTTAACCAGCCTAAGCATTTATTTTTTTGCCAGTTTAAGCCAGTGTTGCAGCCTTGCCAAGCTAGTTTAGTTTGGAGGTCAGCTTGTCTTCCATCCTGACCAGCTGAAAAGTGTCCGATTTATTTATTTATTTTTTTTCTAAAACAAGTTAAGACCAGCCAACCATCTTAAGCTAGTTGTAACTGTTTTTATTTTTTCAACAGGGATTTCGATCTTCAAAACATTGTTTGAGCTTATATGTCATCATGTGAAACTATAGTTATTATGCATGTTGTTAAATGTGTTTGAAAGGAGCATGCTGAAACACTGTTTTAATATTTCCATTTGGGTGTTTCACAATAAGATAATGCTGAAAATGCTGCGGCATCTCATATTCTCTGAAGCATTGGACAGTTTCTGTATGGTCTATTGTGCAACATTTCTTTTGCAATACCGACTTGACAGTGCATCAGGGGAGTACACGGTCATTGTTACAAACACACACTCGCTGATATCCACAAAGAGCATGACAGCCTGCTTTAATGGCGCATCTAACAGCCTTTTTACAACACCATTAGGCGGTTCTAGTACATGGTCACAGCCTGATATTCCAGTGCTGCTTAGCAGCTGTCCATGTCTTTCAGCAGGCCTCTTGTGTCTCTGCCCCAGTGGCCCATCCTAAAACACGGTGCTTAGTTATGTCACTAATGGGCCTGTGCAATACCTCGCACTCCTACAAACCAAATGCACACAGCAGGCAGTAGGAAAGGGGGCTTGCTAAAGCCTATGAGTGCTTTATTAGCAGAAGTGGATTTAGTTGGAATCCATCCTTTCCTTGTCATTTCTCTTGGGCCGGGACACAGCATGGGGTACCTTTTTTAAGCATCTAGGTTTTGAATAGAAGTGAATTGCTGAGGAGTAAGGAGATATGCATCATTTTATCTCATCTCCTAGGCTGTAAATGTTGTATGGGAGGAACTGTAATGATCTGCTGAACATTTTATAGCATATTGTTTTGCACGGTGGAGGCTTTGGCCACGACTTAGCGATTTTATTGATAAGGGCTGTGTTTTCTCTGGAACATTTATCGCTGACATATATTATGATCCTTTATTTGGTTCTCTGCAATTCCCTTCTCACTTTGTGTGTAGTGTATTTCTGTAGTATAAAGGGAAGTGGTAAAACATGTGCTTAGGGTCACAGTTGACAGCGTTCTCTCTTATATCTGTTCCCTCATTCTCTTACCAATCTTTTTTTTTTTTTTTTTTATATATATAAAAAAGCTATTATCACAGTGGGCATTATCAGCTGGCATCTAGTCCACCTGCTATTTTGAATACCAACTCTATAAAAGAGAGAATACATGTGCAGCTGCTTAAAATTATTAAACAAATTTAAAAATGTGACACAGTAGCACAGCAGTTAGTATACAGTATACACTGTACAGTATATGGGATTTTTAACAGTCAGTGTTGATACCTATATCTAGAGAGCAGGGTAGACGATAGCCTGTACTGTATATTGTATATATTTATTTGATATTATACAAGTCAGTCAAGCAAATGTAATGCATACTAATTCGTAGAAATCAAATGAACACTTATTTTTTACACAATTTCTTTTGCTCAAAATTCACTAAAATTATGTGAAAATTGAAAATATTTATTTCAGCTGACAAAACTGTTGGTAGATTTTGGAACCTTCCTTCCTTTCTTGCTTTCTTCTTTCTTACCTACCTACTCTGAAAACATACACATTTCTCTGAGATTTCACATTTCAGAGGAAACCCCTTGAAGCTGTGATTTTAAAAAGTCTAGTCTAAATGTTTTCCAACAATAAGATGAATACCTCAAGGCCCGTTAAGACCTGAACACCTGCACAAATCGTTTGAAACAACTACAATGTAATGTGTAACTTAAACATCCCTGGCATTGCAATCAGTGCGTCAATAAACACTGCGGTTGACTTACTGATGCATATTAATACCTTAATTAGTGCAAATTAACATTCAAATGGTAACATAAATGTGTGGCAATAACACAATTGCATTTTCAGAATTAGTCTGTGTAATTATTCCATTTAATGTGCTATCATTAATTACCACCAAAGTCTAACTAGTTTAATATAAGCAACGTCTAATTTGTGCTGTTAGTAGGGACTGCATTGCAGCCATAGAGCAGTGTTAATCTCGTCAACGAAATCACTGACGAAAACAGATGTTGACAAAGGGTTTTTTTTATTTTATTTTGTCAACAAGACGCATCATGACAATAATCAAATGATTTTATTAAAGCATACTGTTGACGAAAATATGACGAGAAAAAAAAATACTGCAAGATATTAAGATATAAACAGAAGACAAAGTATCTAGAGAAACATCTGTTTACAACAGAAGATATTAGATATGGATTCATCTAATCAAATAATCCAATATGTTGGGATGCCCCCGCTTGAGCTGCGTGAGTTAAACGCACTGAACACTGGCAAAATGAACCGCCTTAAAACGGGTTACTTGCCTCACTTAAACGCACCGTTTATACATGACATTTTTTACTAAAACCACAACATATGTGTAGTATTACAACTTATATCTGCACAGACAATGAAGCGAATGAATAGGTGAACTTGAACTAAATTATATGCTAGTCATAATGTGTTTAATTTGTGTTGCGTAATTTGCTTTGTAAATTCACTGTTTCCATAAAAAAAACACTACACACAACGCAATATTAAAAATTTTAAATTGTATGTTTACAATTTACAATTGTAACAGTTGTACAGTATTTTGGATGTTGTCTTTTATGTTTTATACATGTTTGAATTAAGAAAATTAAAACTTTTTTTTTAATCAAATACATTTATATTTTTTTCTAAATGTTTGAATATCGGAATAAAGTTTGTTCTGTTAGTTTGACACACATTTTGTTTTTTTTTTTACTTTGCACATTCTTATCAACTAAAAAACATTATTTTGGTTTACTAAAATGATATGTCATTTTATATGCCATTTAATATTTACTAATTTTGAAGGACATTTTCGTCAAAAGACAAACTATGACTAAAACGAAAAACTGCATAAAAATGAACACTGCCATAGAGCATGTATTTCAAGGTCAAATACGGTCAGCAGTACTGAACTGCTCACAATATTATTCATTCTCCCTTTTTCAGTGTGTAATTTTCAGTTATAATTTGGCACACCAATCTGCACACGATAAATGTTTAAAAGTCAGAAAAGTAACAGATTTGAACTTATTCAAAATGTAACTGACATGTCAATCACATGTGACTAATCTGAATCACAATATACTGCAAGTATTCAATGTAAACACTAATGGACATGATGTTGCTGTTATATATGTATTTTTATTTGATTTTTATCACTATTTTAACATTCAATATTTACAAAAGTTTGTTGCAGAAGTACAGCTTCTTCTGTGGTAGTTGAGATAAAAGGGGTAGTTCACCCAAAAATGAAAATGATATCATAATTTTCTCACCCTTGTGTTGTGCTAAACCCATCTGTCTTATTTAATTTTTTCAGTGGAACTCAATAGGAGATGTTAGGCAGAATGTTAGCCACAGTCACCATTCACTTTCAATGCATCTTCTTTCCAGTTTTGGTGACTGAGGCTGTGATTCAGCCTAACATTTCCTTTGTGTCCCTCAGAAGAAAGTCATAACATAAGAAAGTTTGGAACAGCATGAGGATGACATCATTTTCATTTTGGGTGAACTGTCCCATTTAGAATGCTACCAATATGGTCTGATCTCAAGTGAGCGTTGAAGTTTAGAAGTAGACAGACTCATTAAGAATCACACCATGCACACACACTCGTGTACACATGCTGCTCTTGCTGACCTGATGCAGTGCAGTGCCTGGGGGAGCCCAGCTGTTTGCGCCTGGCTGGCCGGCTGTCAGTGGGTGAGGTGGGAAGGGCTTGGCTGTGACTCCCACCCGAATGTGTTTACCAGATGCACTGTTGCCTCAGGTGAGCACTGCAGCTGGCTCCATAAACCTACAGCAGCCAGGCTGGATCCAAGCCTAACACAGACAAGACAGACTGGACAGACCAAGCGTACGTTCAGACATCCTCTATGTGTGCAGGCTCTATGCCCAGGAAAACTGACTCCAGGCCAGTGTTTTGCTGCCGGTGCTGTCCGTTAGTGAGCTTTTTAAGGTTGCCCAAGGTGGACAGACTAGCCGTAGGCACAGAGTTAATGTGCAGTCACACTGAACTTTGTACTGCATTCACATTCAATTTTTATATATAGGGACAATTTTATCTCTCTATTTGTATAGAGAAAGTTAATTAGACAATCTAAACATCTGATTTCTATTGGCTCAGAATAAAAAAGAACAAAAACTTTAAAGCTGCATGCAGTGTTGTGGGAAAGTGGATTAGATGGTATATTTTAACATTTTGAATGTATAATTATTGATTATTTGGGTTGAAATTCTTGTTAAAAACAGAAGCCCTGGAGCAAGACATCAAATCCTGTTTCTGATATTCGTTGTAGTGTCCGGAGGCATTTAGCATGCTCAAAGCCTAGTGTGACATCATTTGTTGATCATAGGATTTTAACTTCAACTATTTTTTAAATGACAGTGCTGCAAATCAATCACTTTTTTAACTTACTAATGCTCATTAATACCCTACTAGCACAACTTAAGATTTAATATCACCATGGTCGCACACTAGATGTGTACTTACCGTATATGAATGAATATGTAAATATCAGGACTGTATTACAAAAATGTTCTATCATAAGGCCATGTCCATACTAATACATTTTGGATGAAAACACAGTGTTTTTGCTATATATTTACACATTTTACTCCATCGAAAACAGCGACATTTGACAACGTTCTCTAAAACAGTATACTTTTTCAACTGAAAATGTATTTGTGTGGACGTAGCCTGAGTCTTAGGCCAGAAACAAATTTTATGTAAGTATGCGTATGCAGATAAAAGTGCTTGGCCAATGCATTGTCAACGCCATTAAACTGGATGTGTCATAATTATTAGGTAAATTGCTATAAATATATTGACTTTACCTTACATTTTCAGCAATATTCTCATCAAACTGTTGCTCCGCCATAACAGTAGTTGACTTGAAAGACAAAACACCATAGAAGCGGACTGTTCACAATAATGTCCACTATAGCTCCCCTTGTGGCAGTGCTGAGAATGCAACACATACTTTCATTGTGTTTTACATTGTGGTCTGGCACGTTTTGGAAAGCAACAACACATAATAGCGAGCTTGCGTAGCTAGTAGCATCTGCGTTCAGGTACTTGTGTAGAGTATGGTTCAACATAACTTGTTACATTTTGGAAATTAGATCATACCTGAAATTGCCATGACTACTAAACAGATAAGATAAAATTCTAGAGTTCATGATGTTTCTGTAATGCAGACCCAAGAGATCAGTTTGAACATTGATTACAAGGTTTGTTAATACAAATTTGTCATTGCAGTTGTCTGTGCTAATCCATTGGCTGATGAATACATAAACGTGAATGCAAGTTTTCCCTCAGCATTTTGTTAAAACAAGCTCAGATATCCACGCGATAAAGATCCATTTATCAAAGCGAGTGCCCTCCCATTTGGTCAAGCTGTAGTGAACTTCACACAAATAGCTCCTTGAAACTTGCTCAGCCTTGGAATGTTTGTATTGCCCCTTCAGTAATTAGCCATTAATAAATAATAACTCTGTCTTTAATCATGCTCCCAGAGCGCAAACCATATATTACTCTCTTTCAGTATGGAGCAAGGCCTGAGTAATTGTTCTGCCTTAGTTTCCTCTGAAAAATATTTAAACTCTCTCCCCAAAGGACCTTCATCATTATGAAGTGTGGGTGCTTGTCGTCAGGTAAAGGTGCATGTTGCAGATTAAGAATGTGCTCTGTGCTTGTGATTAGGAATTTGAGTTTCGTGTTTTTTATTATTATTATTATTTTTTTTTAATAGGGCTGTCAGTTGATTTAAATAATTAATCTTTTTTTTCTTTTTCTTTTTTTTTTTTTTTTACATGTTAATGCATTTAATATTTTTTTTAAAGGTGCACTCAGTAATTTTTTCCTCATTAAATACATGCATTGTAATTTTGCAATATATGTTGGAAATCATGACCACACATATGAGATGAAGACTCTAGTCATATCAGTAACCTTATAAAAGCTGTTTCCCTATCTGTCACTCACGACGTTGTGTCGATGTAGTGACACTAGGGGTCATTCTTGGGAGCCCGAGACACCTCTGGTCTTTGATAAAAGGCCAATGAAAATTGGCGAGTGGTATTTGCATGCCACTCCCCCAGACATACGGGTATAAAAGGAGCTGGTATGCAACCACTCATTCAGATTTTCTCTTCGGAGCCGAACGGTCATGCTCACTGAGCTGAATTCTCACGACTGTTCATTCACCTCTGCTGGATCTGATGACGCATTTCAGCGGCTTCTCCCTCCTCTGCACTGGTGCACTGCAAAGAACGCCCCTGGGCGCTTCGGTAGAAAAAAGAGAGTATATTTTCCTGAAAGAGTATATTTCTCTAAAAGAGCTGCACACAAGGAACGTCTTTTTAAAGACACGTCTTTTTAAAGATGCCTTTCCAATTGTGTGTTATTATTACCTCTCAAATTCAGATGGTCACGATCGCTGTCTTTCGTGTCTGGGCGCGACCCACACGGAGGCAGCGTTCGTGGATGGTTCATGTTCTCACTGCGAGAGCAATGTTGCGGTCGCGGCTTGCTTTCGTAAGAAACCTACGGGTTTGAGGCCAGCGCAGCTAGCACTGAGGGCGATTTGGGGACCCCAATGGGACCGCCTCCGCTGGGTATCCCCACGCAGACCTCCCATTCCCCAGCACGCTCGTCTGCCCCGATTGGGCTTCCGGATGAGTCCGCCGGCTTGTCTCACGGCAAGTTCGACCTCTTGTTCGGAGCCCACGAAGCTGATGAGCTCTTGAGCACAGCATCGGAGAGCGGGCTTGTCCAGTCGGACGCAGAAGCCTCAGCTGGGCTCCCCCCTTCGGGGATGATTGCCCAGTCACAGGCTGATGCAGAGATGACGGACATGCTTTCCCGGGCGGCCGCGAGCGTCGATTGGTTCCTGGGCTCGTGGTGCCACTCAAAGCAGCCGCGCCCCGCTCCAGTGCCTTTCTTCCCGGAAGTGCACAAAATCGTGGGAGCTGACAAAATCGTGGGAGGCAACTTTTACTGCCCAGTCCCGATTTCTCAGTTCCCCTGCCCTCACTACCCTCGATGGCGGGGCGGCCAGGGGCTATATGGCAATTCCACCCGTGGATAAAGCGCTCGAGTGCACCTATGCACACAGAGCGCCGCCACCTGGCGCTACAGCGCTGCTGGACAAGCCGCCTCTGCCCTTCACGCCATGGCTCTCCTGCAGGTCCACCAAGCCAAGGTGCTAAAAAAACTGCAAGAGGGTAGTTCCGCCCCAGATCTGATTCAGGAACTGCGCTCGATAACCAACCTCGCTCTCCGAGCGACGAAGGTCATGGCGCGGTCTCTCGGGTGGACGATGTCCACATTAGTGGTCCAGGAGCACCACCTTTGGTTCAACCTGGTCGAGATGGGTGAGGCTGACAAGACACGGTTCCTTGCTGCCCCCATCTCCCAGGCTGGCCTATTTGGCAACACCGTCGAGGACTTTGCCCAGCAGTTCTCGATGGTGAAGCATCAGACGGAGGCTATCTGGCATATCCTGCCCCGGCGCGGCTCAAGATCCCGCACCCCATCTGCTCGTCGCCAAGGGAGTCCCCCTGCAATGACTGCACCAGCTCTGCCACAGCCCGCCCTTTCTGCCCGGCCCCGGCATGGAGCCCAAGGCAGGAAGCAGACGACACCCGTCTTAACGGCCGGCCCCAAGAACCCACAAAGGTCGTCAAAGCACCCCTGAGACGGGCGACCCAGGGTCGACGGAACCCACTGCACTGGAGCTGGTAGTAAGACCACTCCATCCCCCGGTGGAGGGACGGGTGGAGAATCTTTTGTTGCATTTTCATTTGATTTCGCCGCATGCCCAAGTGGCTGCGGTACCCAACAGTTCAGCAAAAGAGCGGTTTCCTCCTTCCCTGAGTCACAGACCCGGTGTGCACGGTCATCATCACGACCACATCCACCTTTTTTTCCTTGCAGGATTGGCGCTCCAGCGGCAGTCTCCTCGCCCCTGCGCACCCAGCTGTGGCACACATCCGCCCCCGATGTGACAGTCTCCAAGGGTTGTGAGGACAGGCCTCTTCCTCCCCCCATGCCAGGCTGTTCCAGGGGTGGTCACAAGGAGCCAGGTAAGTGCTTCGATGTCCCTAGACTCAGCACGGCCACGACATGGTGTGGCACCTCGAGCTCTGCCCCTCCACGAACCCCCCTCCTGCCGGTACGTCCGACGACATTGTCCCTTTGGTCCCCCTCGTGCAGAACTTGGATGCATGGCTTGCGCTTTCCAATCTGTCGCGATGGCTGGTCCGGGCCGTCTGACTCGGCTACGCAATTCAGTTCGCCAGGCATCTGCCCAGTTTCAGCAGTATCCACTTCACCTTGGTGAAGGATGAAAATGCTGCTACCTTGCGCATGCAGATCGCCACCCTCCTACAGAAGGGTGCGATAGAACCTGTCCCTCCGGTCGAGATGAAGAAGGGGTTTTACGGCCCCTACTTCATTGTACCGAAAAAAGGCAGTGGGTTGTGGCCAATCTTGGACTTGCGAGTACTGAACCGGGCTTTACACAGACTCCCGTTCAAGATGCTGAAGCAAAAACGCATTCTGGTGAGCGTCCGGCATCAAGATTGGTTCGCGGCGGTAGATCTGAAGGATGCGTACTTTCACGTCTCGATTCTTCGACACAGACCCTTCTTGCGGTTTGCATTCGAGGGTCAGGCATATCACTACAAGGTCCTCCCTTTCGGCCTGTCCTTGTCTCCTTGCATCTTCACGAAGGTCGCAAAGGCAGCTCTTGCCCCGTTAAGGGAAGTGGGCATTCACATTCTCAACTATCTCGATGATTGGCTAATCCTAGCTCACTCTCGGGACATGTTGTGTGCATACAGGGACTTGGTGCTCTCGCACATCAGCCGATTAGGGCTTCGGGTCAACCGGGAAAAGAGCAAGCTCCTCCTGGTTCAGATCATCTCTTTTCTCGGTTTGGAGTTGGACTCAGTCTCATTGACAGTGCGCCTCATGAACGAGCACGCACAGTCGGTGCTGACCTGTTTGAAGGTGTTCAAACAGAAAACAGCGGTTCCACTGAAACTCTTTCAGAGGCTCTTGGGGCATATGGCATCCTCAGCGGTGGCCACCCCGCTCAGGTTGATGCATATGAGACCGCTTCAGCACTGGCTTCAGACTCGAGTCCCGAGATGGGCATGGCATCACGGGACACATTGCGTGGCCATCACGCCGGTCTGTCACCGTCTCTTCAGTCCTTGGACCGACCTCTCGCTTCTACGGGCAGGTGTTCCCCTAGAGCAGGTCTCCAGGCACGTCGTGGTCACGACAGATGCCTCCAAAATGGGCTGGGGCGCTGTTTGCAATGTGCACGCAGCCACCGGCTTATGGACGGGCCCGCGGCTATGTTGGCACATCAACTGCCTCGAGTTGCTGGAAATTCTGCTCGCCCTGCAGAGGTTCCGGTCGTTGATCCAGGGCAAGCACGTGTTAGTTTGGACAGACAACATGGCAACGGTGCATATATCCACCACCAAGGCAGTCTGCACTCTCGTTGTATGTCACAACTTGCCTGCCGTCTCCTCCTCTGGAGTCAGCAGCACTTCAAGTTGCTGTGAGTCACTCACATCCCGGGCGACCTCAACACTGCAGCGGACATGCTGTCACGGCAGGTTACCCTCAGGGGAGAGCGGAGACTCCACCCTCAGATGGTCCAGCTGATTTGGAGTCGATTCGGACAGGCACAGGTAGACCTGTTCGCCTCCCAAGAATCCTCTCACTGAGCCTACTTGCACAGACTCTGTGCAAGGTCAGGGAGGACGAGGAGCAGGTCGTCCTGGTAGCACCCTACTGGCCCACCCAGATGTGGTTCTAGGACCTCATGCTCATTGCGACAGCCCCCGGCAAATTCCCCTGAAGGACCTTCTTTCTCAGGGATGGGGCACTATCTGGCACCCACGACCAGACCTCTGGAATCTCCATGTCTGGCCCCTTAACGGGATGCGGAAGACCTAAGCAGTCTACCACCCACGGTGGTAGACACGATCACTCAGGCTGGGGCCCCCTCTACGAGGCGCCTGTATGCCTTTAAGTGGCGTCTGTTCACTAAGTGGTGTTCTTCCCGACAGGAAGACTCCCAGAGATGTGCAGTCGGATCGGTGCTTTCCTTCCTGCAGGAGAGGTAGGAAGGGCGGCTGTCCCCTTCCACCTTGAAGGTGTACATTGCTGCTATAGCAGCACACCACGACACAGTGGACGGTAAGTCCTTAAGGAAGCACGACCTGATCATCAGGTTCCTGAGAGGCACCAGGAGGCTGAACCCCTCCAGACCGTGCCTCGTTCCCTCATGGGACCTCTCTGTAGTTCTTCAAGGTCTACAGTGAGCCCCCTTTGAGCCTTTGCAGTCAGCTGAGCTTAAGGCACTCTCCTTGAAGACTGCCCTCCTGACTGTGCTCACTTCCATCAAGAGGGTAGGAGACCTGCAAGCGTTCTCTGTCAGCAAATTGTGCCTGGAGTTCGGTCCGGGCTACTCTCACGTGATCTTGAGACCCCGACCGGGCTATGTGCCCAAGGTTCCCACGACCCCTTTTAGGGACCAGGTGGTGAACCTGCGAGCGGTGCCACAGGAGGAGGCAGACCCAGCCCTGCCGTTGCTGTGTCCGTTGCGCATTTTACGCATCTATTTGGATCGCACGCAGAGCTTTAGGATCTCTGAGCAGAACTTTGTCTGCTTTGGTGCACAGCGGAAAGGAAGCGCTGTCTCCAAGCAGAGGATCGCCCACTGGCTCACTGACGCCATAGCTATGGCATATCATGCCCAGGATGTGCCACCCCCGGTAGGGCTATAAGCCCATTCTACCAGGGGTGTAGCGGCCTCCTGGGCCCTGGCCAGGGGTGTCTCTCTAACAGACATTTGCAGAGCAGCGGGCTGGGCAACACCAAACACATTTGTAAGGTTCTACAACCTCCGGGTGGAACCGGTTTCATCCCAGGCAGTGGCACGCAATACAAGCGGATAAGCCTAGGATAGCCGGCCGGGTGTATCGCTTGCACATAGTGCCTTTCAACTCCTCTGAGCTGAAGACGTGCACCATTAATTCCCAGTAGTGTTCACAAACTCGCTGCCGGCCCAGTACACATGCTGACTAAGAGCCCTGTTCTGGGGTATGTGCTCCGCATGTGGCAGTTCCCTGTAAGGTAACCCCATGCGATGTATATCTTCCGCTAATTTGTTTCCCTGTTGGCAATCTGCATCTTCCTTGGGCAGAGCCCCTCTGCCACAGTCTCCATGTTTGTATTAACTCCTCCCCCGTTGGGTAGGATCTACCATGAGACTTCTCCTCATGGCCGGCAAGACCATGTGACGTATTTTTCCATTTAAATATCCCCCCTCTCTTTGGGCGAGATATGGTCTCCGCGGTGTCCTCCCCTTGGTAGGGACACCCCCCAACTAGACCTGGAGGCCCAGTCAGATAATCCCCCTTGTTTTTTAGGGTGTGTAAAAAAAGAAGGGGAAAAGAGGCCATGACTGGGTTAGCCTGTCTCTATCTTTTGGGTAGTCGACTTGTCCTCAAAGGGCCGTTTGACACTCATAACTATGTTGGGGGAGGTTACGTGTTGGCCTGGTGCGCTGGCTACGAGGCACACAGTTGTCTGCCCATCACACACCGCCAGTTCAAGTAACACAGTTCAGCCAGTTGCGGCGTTTTGTATAGGGACCCCTAGTGTCACTACATCGACACGTTGAGTGAGTGACAGACAGGGAACGTCCTGGTTACTTGCGTAACCTCCGTTCCCTGATGGAGGGAACGAAACATTGTGTCCCTCCTGCCACAATGCTGAACTACCCGCTGAAATGGCCGGACCTTGTCTCGGCTCCTCGGCATAAAACCTAAATGAGTGGTTGCATACCAGCTCCTTTTATACCCGTATGTCAAGGGGAGTGGCATGCAATTTTCATTGGCCTTTTATCAAAGACCAGAGGTGTCTCGGGCTCCAAGTGTGACCCCTAGTGTCACTACATCGACACAACGTCTCGTTCCCTCCATCAGGGAATGGAGGTTATGCAAGTAACCAGGACGTTAATTCTACATGAAGAGGGTCCACACATGGGATCTGCCATGTTAGGATCACATGACCAGCCAAATACTACTCACTCAATCTCAGTAACCGTCCTGTTATTTGACACTTTCACTCATCGATTCAAGTATTCTTGGTTGACTGTGAATACTACATTTCTACAATTGCATCTTCAACTGAAAACTATTCAAATTATGCTGCATCCAAGCCTCTATGTGTCAGTGTAAGTCCAAGATGACACAAAGACAAAAGTTACTGAGTGCACCTTTTAAGGGAAGAAAAAAAAAAGTATGTGTAAGTGTTGGGTTTGGCAATTTGTTTGGATGTATAAATATATGTAATATATACTGTATAAAGACACCCGACAGAGAGATTTCGGCAACAGTGCTCTGAACTTATTACACAGAAAACAAAGATCAAATATTACTAAAACTGCATCAAAACACACAGGCAATGCAGATATTTCACTCAATGCAAATCCTCAATAAATAAAAATAACAAACTGACCCACCCAAGAACCCAATATTTTGACTAGTCTTTAGAAATCTCATAATGAAATTGTTATAATATAATATAATACATTTCTGTCTTCATGTAAGCACCCTCATGTTGGTCAAAACCTGTGTGACTTTCTTTCTTCCTTGGAACACAAAATGTTGTTAGGCAGAATATTAGCCTCAGTCACCATTCACTTTTATTGTATTAAAATTAAACAAGCAATGTAAAGGGTGATTATAGCAGTAAGTCTGCCTAATACAGTATCTTCTTTTGTGTTCCATTGAAGAAATTTAAATGTATTTAAAATACATTGTAAGTGAGTTTTGAGCTGATCCAGCTCAAAGTTTTTAAGGCAAACTTCTCCTAATTTGCATTTTGAAACACTCTTAAAGTCAGCTATCGATTACCTTTCAGTTTCGCAATGTGAGATCCTTAAGTGAGCCACGTGGCCCTACTCCCTCACCCAGCGCTGTGTTTAAAGTGGCCCTGTATTGCCCTTACACTCCTATGTGCTGTGAGGCAATTCTGTCCAAAGGGTCAGCCTGATTGTTAGCGAGACCTTATTTTCTAATATCGATCTGAGGGGTAGCCCTTGAGATGCAAAAAGCACCGCAAGACAGATCTGCTGTCAAGTCTTACAGTAGAAATCAGGCAATCAATGTCATAGAGCTCCGCCAGGCCTTGTGTGGACCTAATTCCACTCATCTGCACTAAATGGAGAGAACACAGTGCTTCATCAATCATCAATTCAAGGAGCACCGGCTGGTTAATAGTCTGCTCTTTACTCAAAGAATAGTCACTTCTATTGTCAGGGAGGGCCAGCGGAGATCCTCTCAGCTACCACACAATGTTGAGGAGGTGCAGCGAGGAGACATGAGACACTGGTGTTGCAAGTCTGCTTGCTCTATTCTTTTTTTTTCTCATTTGCCATACTCCATTCCATTTCCTAGATGGCTCATGTCAGCTGACACCTTTCCAAATTGAAGCTTGCAGGCTCAATCGATTATCTTTTTCCCCCATCCTAATCCATTTGATCTGTCTGTTGAATGAGAGACTACATGATTGTGTGTGGTTGAGGGGTCAATATCTCCCGAATGAAAGTGTAATATCCACTTAATTTGTTTTCCTGTCATGCAGCACTGGATGAAATCCTCACTTGTTTTGCATTATGTGTCTTTTGTAGCTCTTTAAGGTTAAGCCTGCTCAATAACTTCCTCTCCATCTTGCTTGTAGGTTTCAAGTGCCCACGGTTCAATCCCGGGGAAATCGGAACTGCTCAAATCAGGGAGCCCCAAGTCGACACTAAAGCACATATGGACAGAAAGCAGTAAGGACTTGTCCATCAGTCGACTTCTATCACAGACTCTGCATGGCAAGGAGAATGCAACAGCCCTGGATCTGCACTATGATACTCCAGAGCCTTACTCAGAGCAGGACCTGTGGGACTGGCTGAGGAATACCACGGACCTGCAGGACTCCAGGCCGAGAGCCAAACGGCGGCCAATGGTCAAGACCGGCAAGTTCAAGAAAATGTTTGGCTGGGGAGATTTCCACTCCAACATCAAAACAGTCAAGCTCAATCTCCTGATCACCGGAAAGATCGTCGATCACGGCAACGGCACCTTCAGCGTCTACTTCCGCCATAACTCAACAGGCCAAGGCAATGTGTCGGTCAGCCTGGTGCCACCCACCAAAATTGTAGAGTTTGACTTAACGGCCCAACAGTCTGTCATTGACGCAAAGGATTCCAAGTCTTTCAACTGCCGCATAGAATATGAGAAGGTAGAGAGGGGCTCCAAGAACACACTCTGCAACTTCGACCCATCCAAGACATGTTACCAGGAGCAGACGCAGAGCCACGTGTCCTGGCTCTGCTCGAAGCCCTTCAAAGTAATTTGCATTTACATATCCTTCTACAGCACTGATTACAAGCTAGTGCAGAAAGTCTGCCCAGATTATAACTACCACAGCGATACTCCCTATTTCCCGTCTGGCTGATGGTTGCGCCTGATGGTGTGAAGGACAACAAGGCAAAGGCAAAGGATGGAGCTCTCTCCCCATCCACAACAAATACATGTTCCCTGTACTGTCCTTACCATGCTTACATGGACCGGATCAAATTAAGATATAAAAAAATTAATAAAAAAAAATTGGCTATTTGCACAAGTACCACACAACACTTTCATTTGAGGGCATGATGTTAGGCACTCATTGTCATTATTAATTTAATGTAATTTATTGTTTATATCTGTTCATGTTTTTAGGCTATTGTTTTATCACTGGAGTGTTGCTTAAATGGCCATGAAAACTCACAGTTGTGGGTTGTAGTTGAGTTTGACATTTTGTCCTTAAATGTTCAGTTTTACTTTAGAAAATGTCTTAGTGCAAGTGTTTGATTTCTCAGAATACATGTTCGATTAGTTTTTTTGTATTAGTAAATATGTGTTTCTTAGAACTGCCAAGAAACTGTAGATATTACTTTTTTTTCCCCGTGTAGTCAGTAGTTCGCCTCAGAAGCAATGTTGCAGGAGAGTTATTTGCAATCAGAATTTCAATGTTCCCTCCACCTACAAACTTTTGAAGATCCCAAGAGTCCCCACGCTTTCCTGAGTAATTCCTCCCAGTCAAAGGCACCTGCCTGAGTCCTGAGTGAGACCCGAAGATGAGGTGGCGAGAGTGGTTTTGTTCTGCTGGCTATGATCAGGCCTTAACTACAGGCATGTTTTCTACCTATAAAAAGAAGCTGTACTGTAGTCATTCTGGATTGTTCAGCCCAAAACCGTCTCCTGTAGTTTAATAAGATCCAGTAAGGGCTGGAAGGCTTGCTCATTGTCACTTATAATACACTGTAATGTAATGAATTCTATATCCTAGAGCCTAATTTGTATGAATGGTTTGTATTGTACATAGTTGATCCTGATGGAGCTGCTTCTGTATATGCCTTCATTCATTGTCTGTTAAAACCCAATCCCTGCAATCTCTCTCTATTTCTCTCTCAACACCCCATCCACATATAATGCCTGTTCTTGGTTCCTCAGATGAAGAATCTGATGTTGCTGATGTAGATGTGATCTCCATGAAATCCATGCTCTTGTACAGAGGGGCTGTAAAACTGTCAAAAATATATATTAGAAGTACTTATCATCTGTATGATCATGTTTACTTTCAGGGGAACAAAGGGGATGGAGATGTACAAATAAATAAAATACTGAAAGTTTTATCAGGTGAATGTTTTGTTATTGTGAGTTATTCTTAAATCATGTTTTTAGTATAGCAATGCATATTATTGACAATGTCATGCAAAACTTGTAAATCTATCTATCTATCTATCTATCTATCTATCTATCTATCTATCTGTCTGTCTGTCTGTTTATCTACAGTTATTTAGTGATATTCAGTTAAAGGGGTAATTTCATGAGAAATAAAATGTTCAGGGTACAATTAAACAAATTAAACTACGAAAACACTTTCAGATCCAATCCCAACCCAATCCAAAGAGCTTGTTTACAACCTCCACAACGTTCTAATGTCAGATTGATGAATACATTAATACATGACTGCCCCCATTTGCACATTTACAAAGACTATTAGGTGTTCAGAAACTTGGCCCACCCAGTCACAGTGAGGTAATAAAGAGAGACTGCTTACATGGTCATAATAAAAGTGAAATTATGATTGTATGATGAACCTTGACTATCATTATAAATGGACCTCAAGGAAAAAAATAGAATGATAAAAAGCACATGCATGATATCTCCTTTAAGATGTATCATTCAATCTTTCACTTATCATTTGTTACTCACACCTTCCAAAATAGTAATTCGCCTAACCCAGAATTTAAAGCTGAACACAAATTGTATGCTCTCAAGAAAAATGTTATCCCTGTGCATTGATCATCTTTTCTATATCATCCCAAAACAAACCTATAGTATAAGGGTCATTCCTGGGATTAGTACATTTGATTAATTGTCTGAATACTCCACAACATTAGGCACACATTAAATCTCCAACTACTCATATTTTCCTACCTCAGGCATCAAAGCACTTTTATTATTTCCTATATTTATTTCTGATTTGGACACCTTTTGCTCTCAACCCCATCACAGATTCTACACAATACTTGTTATAAAAAATAAAAAAAAACATCTACCTACTGCCCATGTGTCCCTCATGCCAATTTAATGACTACAAATATAACATTTATGATAGTTTTCCTATTTTTATGTGATGAAGCTATAAGTAGGCAGATTGTGGTCTCATTATTTTTGTTAAAAATATAGTAAATTCAGATTTTTAATTAAAACCCCAACTTTTTGTGCTAGCCCTTAACATGTCAGGCTGTGCTCAGCAAACAATGCATTGATCTTTCATTGTGTTCCCATTTTAATTATGAAATATTGTTCACTCTTGTCTCTACCCCATCACAACTCTCCTACTACTAGGTTACCCACATTTATTTAACACCATGTTTCATTCAAGGAAATATATAAAATTTGTAATGCATAATATATTGACTATTGCATATATATGGATAAAAAAAAAATAAATATCATTTTGAAAAGTACTGATTTAATATATTAATTTCATGAGACAGTTGTTGAGCTTGATGAGACCCATCTGACTAACTTCAAAATATGAAGACAAATTATGATTTTTCTTATGTTTCTCTGCACCATGCTGTTGTAGAAAGCTGAATGATGTCACTTCTGGTTAAAAATGTTACAATCACATATGGGTGGAACCAATATTTTTATGGGCTGAAAATGGTTGGTGTGACTGGGTTGAGTTCAGACTGAGGCACAAAACTTATAGCCTGGTTTTTATTAAAAGAAAAAAAAAATCATGAATTTTTTGACCAAATATCTTTCTCACTAAAGATACACAAATAAATGTTTACATTAATGACAAAAATTATAGACAGTGTGCACATTTTATACTTTTGTTTTCTAGGAACAAATTCAGTGAAGTGCCTAAGGGACATGACAAAATGCTTAATATAAGATAGAAAGAAGACATTCTTTTATGATAAAGATTATTTTATTGCATTAATTCTTTTAATTCATAACAATGGACATATAAGCATATTATAAAAAGCTTTCAAATTTTTACTTTAAAAAGTACCACCACATTAAAAAGTCTGGGGGATTGAAACATTACCGAATCCCAGGAATGACCCATAACAGGTTTTTAGTAGTTTACTGAGGAGGGAGATTTTGCATTTGCAGATGTATCTGAGTGCCATAAAAGTAGAGAGACTGAGAATGGCAGTCCGATAGTGTCGGGTTTCATGAGCACAGACTGCCACCGATTCTCCACTGCAGCAGTTAGGAACACTGGTTCACTTTAAAGTGATTAGGGCCTCCGGCGGGAACAATCCACTGAGTTTAGCTGGCTTGCAAATTATCAGTAATTAATGAGGGTGCTAGGTTTTTGTGCTCATTGCCTGTCCACTGGGGTTTTGCAGACAGACTCATTTTGGAGCAGTCTGAACTTTGCCTTAAATTTTCTGTTTCTAATCAGGCTACAAGATGAGGCTATAAACTGTTGGGGCACTGACTGTCAAAAATCACACTGTGACAGGTTCTTTAACTCTCTTCTTGAAGGAGGAAGTGGGATCCAGGTAAACAATCCATGTAGTCTTTTATTTTACACACACAAAGATCTGCTTTTCAACATAACATTGCACACGCACACACACAGTCAGCTTTGTGCGTCTTTCTCTCTCCTCGGGTGGTCTGGATTGCCTCTTTTATCCATCTCCAGCTCTCACTGCAACACAGAACAGCTGTTAGAGGTAATTTCCCACAGGTCTCAATCCTTACCGTTCTTCCTCTCCCGTCCTCGCTCTCCACAGACGTCACTCAACCACGCCCACCTCACCACACACCCCCATCGCCCGACTCAGGCTGGGGAGCCATCCGGCCTGTCACTTACTCCCCTACCATTTCTGGAGAGAAAATCTGCAACAGCCATCTGCGCCCCCAGCCTGTGGACCACCTCGAACTTAAAAGGCTGGAGAGCAAGATACCAACGGGTGATCCAGTTGTTGGCATCCTTCATGCGATGAAGCCAATGGAGTGGTGCATGGTCCAAACAGAGGGTGAAAGCACGCCCCACCAGATAGTACCGGAGGGTGAGGACCACCCACTTGATTGCCAAACACTCCTCTATTGTGCTGTACCTAGTCTTTCTCACTGAGAGTTTGCAATGAATGTACAGCACAGGGTGCTCCTCCCCCTCCACCATCTCGGACAGTGCCACTCCCAACCCCCTGTCTGATGCATCTGTCTGCAAGATAAAAGGGAGAGTGAAGTCAGGAGAGTGCAATAACTGCCCGCCGCAAAGTGCAGCTTCCACCTGCATGAACGCCTGCTGACACAGCTGGTCTGGATCTGATCTGGTACCCCCTTTATAGTTAGATCAGTCAGTGGGCTGGTTACGGTCGAATAATTAGGCACAAACCTGCAATAATTGCCAGCCATCCCCAGGAACTGTCTCACATCCTTTTTGGTCTTAGGTCTCGGACAGGCTGCAATCACTGCTGTCTTATCAATTTGGGGCTGCACCTGCCCATGACCCAAGTGGAAGCCCAGATACCGCACTTCCACCCGCCCAATTGCGCACTTCTTTGGGTTTGCCATAAGTCCCGCCCATCTCAACGATCTCAGGACAGCCCTCAGATGCTGCAGGTGCCACTGCCAATCATTACTGAAAATAATTTTGTCATTCAGATAGGCAGCGGCGTAAGCAGCATGCGGTCTGAGGATTCTTGGAATGGTGAGAGGTGGTCTCCACAAATGACCGGGGTGACTTGATCGGTGGCTTTTAAGTTCACTTCTGGTCCTCCCTCCTCCCTCTCCGGAACAACCATCACCAAAATCACGGGGACCGCCTCTCTCCACGGTTTTAGGAGGTTGAGGTAGTAAATCTGACGTGCTCTGCCTCTATCCATTCATTTCACCTCATAATCGATTTCCCCAAATCGCTGTGTGACCTCAAAGGGTCCTTGCCACTTGGTGAGTAATTTAGAGCTTGATGTGGGGAGCAATACAATGACTTTATTTTCCCGTAGTCGAATACCCCTATTATACAGCTGGCTTTGATGTTCTTGAGCCTGAAGCAAATTCTCCTCTGTTAATTTCCCCAGTGTCAAGGTCTCAGGTCAAGAACGTGTTGAATTTTGTTTTTGCTGTTTGAAGGTCCCTCCTCCCAGTTTTCCTGTAGGATGTTGAGCATGCCACGTGGTCGACACCTGTACAATAATTAAAATGGGGAGAACCCCATGGAGGCTTTTTGGTCCTCTAGTACTGCAAATAATAAGGGCACGAGCCACTTGTCCCAATTTCGAGCATCTTCGTGCACAAACTTTCGAATCATATTCTTTAGGGTCTGATTAAATCTTTCAACCAAGCCATCCATTTGGGGGTGGTAAATGCTGGTCCGAATCAATTTAATCACCAATAATTCGTACAATTCGCTTAGTGTACATGACATAAATGTAGTGCCCTGATCAGTGAGGATTTCTTTCAGAATCCCCACTCGGAAGATTATTCTAAAGAGTGCCTCCGCAACACTTCATGCTGAAATGTTGCGCAGGGGCACTGCTTCCAGACACCTTACCTTCGCCCACCGGTTTGTATCCAAAGCCTCGGATTGAACCAAGCTTTGGTGAATGGAGGTTTGATTACAACCTGAATCCACAAAGTCTTGGTATGTACACTTCTTAATACTCACAGGTACCCGGTATGCTCCTGCTCATTCGGGGGCAGCCTGTGGCGTGTCAGGGATCTGGACCAGTGTCTCCACCTCCATTGCAGGTCACCGGTCCTGGAAGTGCCCAAGTTCCCTTCAGCTCCAGCAGACCAGCCCAGATTTCATGCCCACACCCATGGCAGCGGATTCACCAGCCTATGGGGAGAGTGGAGAGGGATAGGGCAACCTGGTGGGTTGAACGGTCCACGGGACTAGGGAACAGGTTTTGGGGACATGATTCCCCGTTTCTGGGGAACTGGAACAGTACAGTGGGAAGGAGAGGGGGATGGAGGAGAGGGAGAGAGAGAGAGAGAGAGAGAGAAGAGGGCTCGACAGCCCCCGAATACACTGCCATATAGTCCTCAGCCAGCTGGACTGAGAGTGGGAGTGCTGCCGATGTTGTTCTGGGCTGTGTCCGACCCGTTTCAGGACGGTCTTCTTCAAGTCTTCGTACACCAGGAGGTTGACCGCTGGAAGATGCTGGGCCATGAATTGGGCTTCCCCAGACAACAGTGGCTGTAACTCTCTTCTTGAAGTTGGAATCGGGAGCCAGATAAACAATCCATGTAGTCTTTTATTTTACACACACAAAGATCTGCTTTTCAGCATAACATTGCACACACACACACACACACAGACAGACAGTCAGCTTTGTGCATCTCTCTCTCTCTCTTCCAGTGGTCTGGATTGCCTCTTTTATCCTTCTCCAACTCTCAATGCAACACAGAACAGCTGTTAGTGATGATTTCCCACATGTGTCAATCCTTACCATTCTTCCTCTCCCAGCCTTGCTCTCCACAGACATCGCTCAGCCATGCCCACTTCACCACACACACTCTAATCATATGATTTAGATCAAGTTGAACTCAAATAAATTAGCTAAAGATTCAATAGATTCTAATTGATAGGACATCCTAAAATATATTTTTAATATGTAGTTCTTTCAGAGTTAAGCCTTTCTTTTCTGGTGTCCAACATGAGCAGTTTTCCTCTGTATCACATTCACATCTATACACTGATGAGCCATAACATTATGACCACCTGCCTAATATGCAGTTTGTCCACTAAGTGCCAACAAAACAGCATGACCCGCCGAGACATGGACTCTACAAGACCCCTGAAGGTGTCCTGTGGTATCTGGCACCAAAACATTAGCAGCAGATTCTTCAAGTCCTGTAAGTTGTGAGGTGGAGCTGCCGTGGATCGGACTTGTTGGTCCAGCACATCCAACAGATGCTCAATCGGATTAAGAGCTTGGTAATTTAGAGGCCAGGGCAACACCTTGAACTCTTCATCATGTTCCTCAAACCATTCCTGAACAATGTGTGCAGTGTGGCAGGGTGCATTATCCTGCTGAAAGATTACCATTTCCATGAAGGGATGTACCTGATCTGCAATGATGTTTAAGTAGGTGGCACATGTCAAATTGATGTCCACATGAATGGCCGGACCCAGGGTTTCCCAGCAGAACATTGATGGAGCAGAGTAGTCCAGCAACACTTGCAGTGATAAACTTTATTGGACTTTAAATAAATAACACAAACCAATGCTTTTCGGCACATAGGCATTCATGAGGGTCATTGCCAGCAGAACATTGCCCAGAGAATCACAATCCCTCCACTGACTTGTCATCTTCCCACAGTGCATCCTGGTGCCATCACTTCCCCAGGTAAACTGTGCATACGTACACAGCTGTCCACATGATGTAAAAGAAAATGGGAATCATTGGACCAGGGGACCTTCTTACACTGCTCCAAGGTCCAGTTCCGACGCTCACGTGCCCATTGTAGGCACATTTGATGGTGGACAGGGGTCATCATGGGCACTCTGACCTGTCTACAGCTACGCAGCCCCATACGCAGGAGGGTGCAATGCACTGTGTGTTGTGACACATTCCTCCCATAACCATCATTACAATTTTCTGTGACTTGTGCCACAGTAGACCTTCTGTTCTCATCATGCTGACAGATGAGGTAGCATAATTAAAATTACGAAGTTATGATTGTTTTATTACAAACTTTGAGACTAAACTAAAACTACTTATCAACTAACATAGCATACTGATACACACATACAGCTACATACTACCAAACTATACCAGAGAGTTTACTGTTGCACTGCACTGTTATGTTGCACTATTGTATGTTTTGTATGTCATATGTTGTACTACGAATAAGAAACCAGCATATTTACTTAAATTTATCCTATATACCTGACATTTAGTATAAAGAGAAGATTGTTGAAATTATTTGAAAGTTACGAAGCAAGGTAGCTTGCAATTCGTCAGGGTTAGCAGGCAAGATCAAGTTAGCTAAAATTACACAGATCAATCCTTATGGCACTATATTTCAAATGATTTGCAGTTATGTAAGCTTACCTGTCCAATAAGAAGAATGCCAATTCAGGGTCGGTTTTGATCCCCAAAACTGAACAAAGGTCCCTCCAGGAATCAAATGCCCTGCCGATGTTCACTCTTGTTTTCGCTAGACCATGATCACGTTCCCGCTTAGCCAGACTGGATTCAGTAGATACATTTTTTATTTTTTTGGCTTACTCTGAGTTTATGTAGGAGTCGGTGTTGTGCTGGGAGCCGGATGTTTGCTGGATTCCATCTCTAAGATAACGTTACCTAGTGTTGCAGTTTGTTGTCGCTGTTGAATAGCGGAAGAGAAGCTATTACTGTCTGAGGCAAGGCTCTCGGAAGCGCGCATAAATGTCACATCCTTTGGATTTTCCCGGCAAAAGCGACCTGCTCCCTTTGCATGAAAATCAGTGTGCAGGCTTTAATAGGCAACCTAGGAAGTCCGGGAAGGGTTCATTTTTTAAGTTGTGTTACAAGCCGTTCACACATTCACTGAGCACTTTATTAGGAAGATCTGTAAACTTACTTATTCATGCAATTATCTAATCGTGTGGCAGCAGTGCATGCATGAAATCATGCATATACGGATCAGGATTTTCATGCACAACAGTCTTTAGACTAGAGTTTACTCAGAATGGTGCCAAAAACAGAAAAACATCCAGTTCTGTGGACGGAAACGCCTTGATGAGAGAGGTCAACAGAGAATGGCCAGACTGGTTTGAGCTGACAGAAAGGCTATGGTAACTCAGATAACGTTTCTGTACAATTGTAGTGAGCAGAATAGCATCTCAGAATGCACAACACATCGAACCATGAGGCAGATGGGCTACAACAGCAGAAGACCATGTCTGGCACTTTATTAGGACCATAGTGTTCCCAATAAAGTGTTCAGTGAATGTACATACAATTTAATTATTAAAGTGATACTGGACAGTGGCAGTAGTGTGAAAAGTTCTTATGTGTTAAGTAGGGCATCTACTTATGAACCTTTTCTGAATAATCAAATCTGAATCCATCAAAAGCTAAAAGTAAGCCATTGTTTTATGCAAAAAAAAAAAAAAAAAAAAACTATTAACACTCTGCAGAAATGACAGACAGAACTGCATTTCTCCCTCTGGTGGGTAAGAACACTTCGATCGCAATATCATAACCTGACGCAGATTCATAATTAAGTGACAGAATAACCAAGCAGAGTATTTATTCAATTATAAAGCCGCCTGCCACCTCCTTCAGCTGAGCTTGCTTCCTCTGCAAAAAGGGGCCTAACTATCATGCACATTTAATTCAGATGTTGCTTAATACAGATTATGCGTTAAACACCTTGATGATAAATAGCTTTAATACCTCCAGATCAGATTTAGCAGATTTCTTTCCCTGCTTAGCACTTTTCAGCCATCCCAGGAGGGACAAAGCATGCCTTAAAGTCAGGGAAATACTGAACAATGGGTTTTGGTCTCCTGCCTGACATTAAGCCATACATCCCAGCCGATCCCATCCCACTCTGAGCTCAGAGTTTGCCTCTGCAGAATTTCTGTTTTAATCAGAAGCGGACTGGAAAAAGACCCTGTGTGCCTCTGGGATATTTTTCCATTAACCATTCTGACACATGACTGACTATGGGGGATTATTGGTTTTTGAAGAACTATTAACAGCTGTACATTTGCATTTTAATATAGTTCTCCTCCACTACTAATGCAATTTTAGTTTGCAGCTTTGTTACTGCCTTGTTCCTGAAGCAATTCAGGGTAACAGCGGAAAAGGCCCTCCGGCTTTAATAATTTTAATTGCCATGAAAAATTTGTTTTCATTAATCACTCCTGAATCTTCGCTACTGTGAGAGTGAGCGCATCATTATGGCTCCTCCTTTTAATTGTTACTCATCGTTTCCTAAACGTTTGCCACCACAGTGATGGCCAAGTTTCCTGATTCCAGCACTGTCATTTCAGGACAGTGCTGGAATCAGGTATTTTTCAAATGTGATGTTGCTCTTAATGTTAGTGAAATATGAGTTATAAGGAGAGAACATGAAAATTGGGATATAAGGATGGAATTTATACTTGTAATAGGCTATAGGTGTCTTACATAGAAATTGAAGAATACTCTAGCCTGTATAGATAAAACATTTGTGAGTACAATTTATGAGTCTCCACACTCCTAATGATGAATCAAAACCTACATTTTGTGGCTGAAAGCACATTCAAGGTGCATACCGAAATGCACTCCACACTTTCATTGCAGCACTGCGGGTCATCTACATGAACTTGGTGTGCTTTTACAGCTTATTCAGATGTAACATTTCCTTTGATTTTTACACAAGAAGGTGGGAGAGCAGCCCAGGCAGGGTCTGTGGAGAGATGGTAACCTTTGCTGAAGCACCTCCATTACCATTTCTGCATGCTGTCTGGATTCATCTCCCTCTCCAACAGCCAGAAGGTTAGCACGCCACATTAGGCATTATGCATGAAGGTGTAATTTGAGACAAATACAGCATTTCCAACAACACTGGTATCTCCAGCATTGTTTTAGTCACCTTCTGCTTGTTGGACATTTGACGACTTTGATAAATGCTATTAATATATAAAAGTAATCATTAATCACTGTTAGAGGTAGTGAAAGATAACCACAGTACAGAAACTGACCTTAGGGTGACAAATGGCTAATTGATGGTGGAGGATGCTGGAGAGTGCTCCATTTTAGTGTTGCTTGATTTAACTGCAGCATTTGATACAGTTGATCATTCAGTTTTAATTGATACATTGAGTGAGTGGGAATATCTGAGGTGACTTTAGACTGTTTTGTTTCCTACTTGTCAAATAGGAAATGTGTGGTGTCTGTTGGAGATGAGATGTCATCCTCTTCAACAATAAATTGTGGTGTTCTGCAAGGATCCCTGTTAGGGCCAATTTTGTTTTCTCTATATATGTTACTGCTTGGTTCTGTGATTTGTAAATACAACATACATTTTCATTGCTGTGCAGATGACCTACAGCTGTATTTGTCGTTAAATCCCAATGATCTGACTAATTTAAATGTTCTTCTTGTGTGTATAGCAGATATAAAAAATTTGATGGAATGTAATTTTCTTCAGTTAAATACTGATAAAACAGAGGTTGTTATTATCAGTCATGGTTTTTTAAAAAGTCAGATTGAGTCAGCAGTTAAACAGGAGGTCCCAAATATTCAGTAGGTGGTGAAATATTTAATGTCTATTTTGATACTAATTAAAATTTTAAATATCAAATCAGGACGTTAGTTCAGTCTTTTTTTTTTTTTTTTTTTTTGTGTGTTTTTTTTTTCAGTAAGGGAAGATTTTCAAGGTGAGACATGTTTTGAGTTTTAGTGATACAGAGAAGCTAATACATGCTTTTATTTCATCTCACCTTGATTATTGTAATGCCCTGTTTTCAACTTTAAATTAATGCACTTTAGCATGGCTACAATCAGTGCAAAATGACCTTATGAAACAGTTAGACCTCTTAGATCTTCTTGTTGTGAACTATTGGCTGTTCCAAGATCCAAATACAAAACTAAAGGTGATAAAGCTCTTGTACACTCTTAAGAAAAATGGTTCTAAACAGTACCAAATAGAAAAAAATAGAAAAACCTTTTTTAAAGGTTCCATAAAGAAACTTCCTTTGAAAGTGTTATATAGAACCTCAATAGTGCTATAAAGAACCTTTTTGATGCTCTATATTTCTGCTCCTATAAAACATTATAGCCTCAATTATGGTTTTATTTTAAATATAAACACAAACAAACAAATACATAAATAAAAGGCATGTGTCAATTAAGTACTTTTATTTTCTATTTAAATGAAATGTTTTAGTAAAAATAATGTTTTTACAGCAATTATTAGCTGAATACATTAGTAAATGATTGTGATTAAATACATTTTTGTGATAATTCCAAATGCATGTGAAAAGAGTCAATAAATGCATATTCATATGAATTAGCAGACACACATTGCTCCACACATTAAGGCTGGGACAGAAATATGTACATTCTTTTATCTTTTTATAGAGAGCATTTTATTTCCATACTGACAACAAATCGTTCAAGGAAGAGCAAAGTCCCATGAAAACACAAAATTTGATGCAATGAATGCTAAATTTCACTAAAATATCTGCACAATCCTCTATGATGTCTTCACCATCCATCACTGTGTATTTTGGTGTAACTGAGTGGCAGCCCCTCTCTGCAGGTAAAGAGGTTGTGGGGTCGATTCTGTCTGTGTAGAAATACATTATTAGTTTCAGAGTCAGTCTTTCAGTAAATGTGGACAATATATGTGAGCCCTTCACAATGTGAAAAAGAAAAAGTGAAATAAAGTGTGACAGGGGAAAATGTTTATGCATAAACCCAAGTAAATAATTGAAACATTCCAAAATTCTATATGATCACAATGCAGTCTTTATCCCTCACATGCTTAATGGAGAAGCGGAGAGAAGTATCCTCACCGAACCCAGCTGGAAGACATAGTGTGGCTGCATTTTAACTGTAAACTTATGACACAAAGAAATTACATTGTATTAAATAATTATAGTGTTTAAATTAATGGCAAAAAAATAAAAAAAATAAAAAAAATAGATATAAAAAGGAAAGAGAGATAAAAAGGGCTAATTAAAACTCACATAATCTGATAGCTTTAAGCCAGGCATAGCCTATGCAGTTTTCAGAGCAGACAGCTCATACCGCCAGTGGGATGGATACCTGAAATCACAATACAAATTCAAAATTACCTCCTTTTTTCCGAACATAATGTCAGTATTTTAAACAAAATGACAAAATGACAGCTCACCTCTTGACATGGTCACACTTGCGTGTTCTGGTAGAGATCTATAAAATAAAAAAAGACAATCTTATGGCTAGGAAACCACCAGTTACAGAAAGTTTTACTTTGTAAAGGTTAAAATTTAAAGTGCTTAATATGGACTTGCTCAGCATTTTGCAAAAACATACCCATGTGCTGTGCTGTCTTTATCAAGCAGTGACAAAACCGTCTGTTGTCTGATAATAGGCATAGTTTCATTTATTCTATGATTATTAATTAGAGGTTATTATAAGCACTAAAGTTTGTCCATCAGTCTCATGCCCTCAGAGAGAGAAAAACAGATGTCATGAGCTCTTGTTTCTATCTTCATGAATTCTCATCAGGATTATTAAATATATTTGCAAAAAATAACTGGATGTAGGTTTTATTTGAACTATGTGGCTACATTTCTAAATCTAAAGGTGAAGAAGAGTAAAACAATTTAAAATTACTAAATGCGTAAAGGATAATGTTGCAACGAGAAAAATAATTTTAATATTAATGCTTAAAATAGTAACAGCTTGTGGGAAGTTCCGCCATACAGTTTACTGTATATTCTTCTAGAATTTTTATGACATGAATGAGCTGAGAAAATGTGATCTCCCCAACATGAATAGTTACAGCCATAGCGGTTACAAAAGTGTTAAAAATCATGATTTCAGATTTAGCCAACCTCTTGCTCCCAAACAGCACATTTACAATAAACTGTAATATTTAAATTCGCTATGGTTTCAAAAACTTTCAAAAACATCTAGTGAAGTGAAAGAAAAATAAGCAAATGCTTACTCCCATTTAACTGTGCTGATGAGATTTGCAATCCCTGATAACTTTCTTGCTAAAGCTACTAATAGTTAAATAAAAAAATAAAAAAGATCTCAAGTTTACCTTTTTCAGAGTGTTGACAGTCAATGAAATTGTTCGCTGAGCTGCCAGGACTCCAGTGCTCAGAGTGAACATATGACGCGGTGGCTTTGAAATAATTTATTGACAATTACATATAAAAACCAAAAGGGCTGGAAAAAAGAACCCCTAATGCCCAACACAAAGAACCATTTCAGCACAAAAGGGTTATTCAGGAAGCTATGGTTCTAGATAGAACTATTAAGGTCAATAAAGAACCTTTGAAGAACCATCTTTTTTAGAGTGTAGTGAAGGCCCCACAATTACGGAACAGCCTGCTCTGTGATATTTGATCTGCTGTGTCTGTTTTTAAATCTCATTTAAAAAGTCATTTGTATAGACTTGCTTTTACTACTTTGCAAATTTTTGTTTTTACTTTGTGTTTTACTGAGTGTATTTTGATTTTATATATTGTGAAGCACTTTGTGCTTATTTTACTGAGCGTGTTTTAATTTTATGTTTTGTGAAGCACTTTGTGCTAGTTTGCAAAAAGGTGCTATACAAATAAATTTATTATTTTTATTATTATTATTATTATTATTATTATTACTACTACTACTATTACAGAATATATGACATTAAAGAAAGTCATTTACTTTCATATGGATCTTTTTGGCTTTAACCTAACTATTTCATTCCAACTTGTTTTCAACACATTTTACCTGCTTTTAAGGACATATCTATTTGGGTAATGAAATTAAATTTAAAATGAATTAAATTATTATTATTTTTTTATATTAGTTATATGTACAGTACTGTGCAAAGTCTTAGACACATAAGATTTGAAAAAAAAAACCATTTGTCTTAAAATAGTTATTTATATCTTCAGCTTTAGTGTGTCATTAGTTAATATAAATTTTAGACTCCCAAACATTCATTTTGCAAATATAATAGAATAGAACAGAAGAACAGGGAGCCCTGCAACATATGGCATGACCCCCACAGACAGGGTTGGGGAGTAACGAAATACATGTAACGGGATTACGTATTTAAAATACAAAATATAAGTAACTGTATTCCACTACAGTTACAATTAAAATCATTGGTAATTAGAATACAGTTACATTCAAGAAGTATTTGATTACTGAAGAGATTACTTTGCATTTTATTGTCATTTGTTTCATTTAATAACGGAATACGTTACAAATTACATTTTACAGCATTTATTCTGTAATCTGTAGTGGAATACATTTCAAAAGTAACCCTCCCAACCCTGCCCACAGATCCCCCCACTGAACATTGAGTCAGTCTGAGATTACGTGAAAAGACAGAAGCAACTGAGACAGCCTAAATAGATAGAAGAACTGTGGCGAATTCTCCAAGAAGCTTGGAATATCCTATCTGCCAACAACCAAGAAAAACTGTGTCCAGGTGTACCTAGGAGAATTGGTGCTGTTTTGAAGGCAAAGTTGGTCACACCAAATATTGATCTAGCTTTTTTTATGTTTACTGGACTTTGTATGACGTTAATTGATAAATGAAAACTATTTATGGCATTAGTTTTGAAGACATCAAAATATTACTGTGCTGATGTTAAACCATCAGTGACCACATACGAACAAAGTGCTATAAAACAAACCTTTACAGAAGCAATATTTTGAGCATGTAAAGTGAATTGCTGATCCATTATGCACAAATTAGCCTTTTGTGTCTTTGCTACATGGCTGCACTTGTCTTTTCCACAATTCATTCTCTGGATTAGAGTTAATGAAGTGGTCCAGGGAGGAAAGGCCAATATTTTCCCAAACTACATTTCAGTAGTTTGCAAGTTAATGTAATCCTGCAGTGAAGATAGTGTGAACATATGTGGCTTGCTGTCCCTGGCAGAGGGCTCGAGGCTCGAGACTTGACCTGAGCTCAAATGTCCCCCCAGACTGGATTAGTATTGATGGAATAGATAGGAGGAGATGGGGAGGTGGTGGGATGCCAGAAACTCTCAATGCTACGCAGAGGTAAGCAGCTGTTTATATACTTTTACTCTGGCTGATTGGTCGGATTAAATGAACTTGCTCCACCCAAACTTTGTTAATAGAACACCATTCTGATCACAGAGAAAAATATATGGAGTTTCTGTATTTTTTCCCTGTATATTTATTTGGCAAGGTTACAAGGACAGAGTTACATGTTTATATGTCTAATATATTAGGTAGAGTACAGTAGGCTGTCCTTGTCTTTTCAAAATGACATTGTTTTGTCAAGTTGCCTTAAAGATATTCTTAAAGCAGTGAAATAAAAGAATATAATTGATTTTGACTGAATGAACCTGACTACTTTTGGTTGGTTACACCATAAATGTAATGATTAAGAGTCAGGCTGAGAGTCAATCTAATTCTTTTTTCTTTCATCAATCTCAATCTATTCTTTTTCCACTGTTTCTCACCTTCCTCTCTACTTGTTCTTCTCTGAGCAAATCTCGTATTACTGACTCCTTAGGATGAATCGCTTCTGTTGTTTACTTATTTGTCAGTCACTTTGAATAAAAGTATCTGCCAAATGAATAAATGTAAATGTAAATATAGAAATAGCTTTGGAGGGGAACAGTTCCACATAACCATAATTTACAGTGTATTACTGAAATGAATGTAAGGGAACATCCTTAATGTTGTCAAACATTTACACAAGCATTATGTTATGGAAATTTGGACAATATTATACTTCTTGCATATGTTAAAATGGAAATTGTGACCACATGTATAGTGTCTTTGTTGTATTTTTATTACACAAAAGTAAATTTCATGACACAAAGTTTACAGTCTCAACCAAACACCAATGATACACTTTATATAACCTTATTTGAGTGTGACTTGACCTCTATATTCATCCCAGGGAGTAATGGGTCCTCAGTCATGGTTGAGTTAGAGGGCCCTCTGAATCAAATAAATAAAAAAAGAGATGTATTATGATGTGTGTCTGAATGATATAAAGAGAGAGATAAAACTGTCCCAGTAATCATATTCCTCCATCGCCATAAGTACAGATAAATATTAATAAAAAATAAAAAAAAACATCACTCAACAAAGCCCTTTTGTAACTGGGCTTGTCAAGTTTGTCACTGATAAGCAAAGCAAGGTGAGTCTGGCATTGAGATGTATTGAGGATAGGTAAAGAAAGAAAGAGAGAAAGGAAGAGAGAGGGACATGCAATATAGTATGGGTAAAATAACTGTTTGGATTTGCAGCGCACCATCCCAAACCCACCCTTAATAAGATTAATGCAGCCCCCAGTCATGCTGTTCCGCCTGGCAGAGGATCAATCGAAAAAAATGCAAGAGCATATTAAAAGGATTATAGATTAGCAATTAGATGTCTTTTGACTGGGGGGAAAAAGATACTCAATGAGGTGAAATATGGCTCTATATTTTTCACCTTAGTCTAAGTCAGCAGTTCAGAGGTAAGGAAGGCAGTAAACGAGAGAAAGAAAGAGAAAGAGAGGATTGGATGAGACAGAGTGTCAGGGTAAGATGATGTTCCTCTGATCAAATCACACCTTTGACAAGTGAGCCTTTGATGTAAAGAGAGGAAATGATAGCATGGCTTTTGCTGGTGGTCTGATTATCATAGGTGATCTGCAGTGTCTCGTGATGACTTTCCAATCAACAGGAGTTAAGTCAGACTGAATCACTGCTGGGCTGAATATTCATATCTGTTTAGCCACTGTGAACATTTTAATAAGCCACATCTCACATTATATTAACTGATATAAGAGAAAACATCTTCTTCTGAATTATTTACATACAGTAGGCCTACTTGTATGTATTTCCATGTTAAATTTGATTATTTTTATGTTTGAAATGAAATTGGAATAAAAGTGAATGGTGACTGAGGCAAAAAGTCTGCATAAAATCTCCTTTTGTGTTCCAGAATTTTCATTTTTGATAGTTCACCAAAAAATACAGTTTTACATTTACTCACCCTCATGCCATCCCAGATGTGTATGACTTTCTTTCTTCTGCAGAACACAAACAAATATTTTTAGAAGAATTTCCATACAATGCAAGTGAATGGTGACCAGAACTTTGAAGATCCAAAAAGCACATAAAGAAAGCATAAAAGTCATCCACAAGAATCCAGTGGTTAAATCCATGTCTTCAGAAGCTATATAAGTAGATATAGGTGAGAAGTAGATCAATATTTAAGACTTTTTTTACTATAATTTCTCCTCCCGGCCCAGTAGGTGGTGATATGCACAAAGAATAAATCACCAAAAATTAAATAAGAAGAATGTGAAAGTGAAATTGAAAGTTGAGATTTATATATATATATATATATATATATATATATATATAAGGATTTAAATATTGATCTGTTTCTCACCCACACCTATCAAATCGCTTCTGAAGATATCGATTTAACCACTAGAGTCATATGGATTACTTTAATGCTGCCTTTATATGCTGTTTTTGACCTTCAAAGATCTGGCTATCATTCAGTTGCATTTATCACAGTCCTGTCACTTTGTCAGGTTGGGTTTTTGTTTGACGGGACCGTGACATCATCACCCCATGTTCTGTCTTGTGCTTCGTGTCCTCCCTTTGTGTTGAGTGCACGGGTCTGGGTGTGAGTTACTGCCGTGCACTCTTCGATAATGTCACGGTCCTTTCACTCTGTCAGGTTGGGGTTTTGTCTGACGGGACCATGACATCATCATCCCATGTCTTTTGTTTTGCGTACGTTCTTTGTGTGAGTGCACGGGTCTGGTTGTGAGTTACCGCTGTGCGCTCTTAGGTCGGTCTTGTCTCATGTCCAGAGCATGGTGTCTGGATCCTGACTTCCTGTGTGGTTCGGTTTCGGTCTGTGTCAGGGATCCGGACACTCATGCTCCATGTTCTGTTTGTTTTAGTCTAATTCTTTTGAAGTTTCTCCCTCATGTGTTTCAGGTGCCGCTGGCACACGGAATCAGCATTTTCGTGGGAACCCTGATTGTTTCCATGGGAACACTGATCATGCCAACTTTCAGCTGGCGTGCAGCACCTGTCCTTTGTTTGTTCCTGCCTATTTTAATCCCCTTGTGTGTTATGTTCTTTGCTGGATTATTGAATGTATTTGAATGTAGTCTGTAGTGATTGTTATGTGTTATCATTATAAAAAGTCAAGTCATTTTTATTTGTATAGTGCTTTTCACAGTACACACATTTTCAAAGCAGCTTTACAGAAAATCATGCATTAATAAAAAATTAAATTGTAATATCTGTAAAGTCTTAGAGTAATTATGATGTAGTTTGATTAAATATGATTGTAAATTGTGTATAAAAATGAAATAATTAAATAATAATTGTATTTAGAACCCCTGTGAGCAAGCTGAAGGTGACTGTGGCAAGGAACACAAAACTCTATAAGATGCTGGTTAATGGTGAAAATTAACCTAGGGAGAAACCAGGCTCACTGTGGGGGCCAGTTCCCCTCTGGCTAAACAATATGAACATAATGCCAATATTAGTTATTTGTGTGCAGTGCAAGTCATAGTTAAAAATGTGTAAACTAAGTAAGTGTTAAGGTCCAGTAAATATTTTTTTTATGAACTGTAGGATTAATGACTAATGTCTTTGAAGTCCATCCTGGATTAACTGCAGAAGTTCATATAGATGCATTGTCCTTTGTTAGTTGGCTGATGAAGGCTTTTGTTGGCAGTTAAATGATAGTCTATGTATTCCATTTCAAGAGTGTAGTCCATCAATAGACAAAGCTGATGCAGGCAGAGATCAATAAGGTGCATTGCAGTTCAACCGGCAGGTCATTTAGGTGAGGTTCGGTGGGGTCCATCCTAAATCCAAGGTTCAGGCAGTGGCATATGAAGTATCCGATGTCTTACAGTTGGAGTTGGCATCAGTTCATCCTCTGAAGTCCGTCGTAAAAGACTGAAGTGATGTCTGGCTAGCACTGGCTGCATTTAGTCATCATCACTCAGAGACGCATAGCAGTGGAGTCTGACACAAAGCAGGAATGGAGCTGGATCTGGCCGGCTCTGGTAACTTCGGGATATGAATCCTGAGGTTGAGACATGGAAACAAATAGAATAGTATTAGCGTAGATGCCATTCGATTTTAGGCAGATTTGTAGATCATGATAGATGTTTCTGGTTCCAGCAGAACTAACTAAAGCAGCCTAATTGTGAGTTGATTGATAAATTAGGTGTGTGCCTGGCTAAATAGATGCGTCTTTAGTCTAGACTTAAACTGAGTGAGTGTGTCTGCATCCCAAACCATGTTAGGGAGACTATTCCATAGTTTAGGAGCCAAACAGGAAAAGGATCTACCTCCTTTTATGGATTTTGATATTCTTGGAATTATTAACAAGCCAGAGTTTTGTGATCGTAATGAACGTGACGGAATATAGCATGTCAGAAAATCACTTAAGTACTGTGAAGCTAGACCATTCAAAGCTTTGAATGTAGTTAACAGAATTGTAAAATTAATACAAAATTTAACAGGCAGCCGAATGGTGTGTAATGATGAAAAAGCTGTTTGGTTTGAAGTAACTTACCTCACTCTCTCTGCCTAGTTGGTCCTGTCTCGTGTATCTGTTTGGTTACCCGTCTCTGCCCACATGTTGGGAGAGTGGTTACCTTCCAGCCTGCTGTACGCTTGTCCTCTGCACCCTCTACACGTTAATGGAGAATTCTTCACAAATCTGCCTAAATTTATATTTATTGTGAATAAATCCTTTGAACTGTTCCTCTGCTCTTGGGTCTCTGTCTCGCTCTCTGACAGCATTGTATGGACCTGCAGTGCTGAGATATTTTTTCTAAAAATCTTCTTTTGTGTGCAGCAGAAGAAAGAAAGTCATACCCATCTGGGATGGCATGAGGGTGAGTAAATGATGAAAGATTTTTCATTTTTGGGTGAACTATTCCCTTAAGAACGGATTTGAGTTGACCTGTCAATCATTTCAGTGTAATGACAGATGAAGGACCTTTTTATGCTAAAACACATCCAGCAACTTATTTTGGGTTGTTTTGACTTTTTCCCCATCGGTTGATTTCACAAAATACTACTCTGTTCTGGTGAGGCGGGAAGTGGACTGTGTCCAATGTATATTGATTTGTGGTCCACCTCACCCCCTCCTGTTTTAGTAGTGCTGTAGAATGCAGTATGCAAGAATGTCCAATAACAAATGGACTACTTCATTGGTTGTGACAGCTCCATTGGGTTTGATGGACAGGAACTAATTTCTCCATCATACGCAAATAAAAACAAAAAGAATGGGACAGCATAAGTTGCTTATTAGAGCCAGGTGTTGAGCAAACCCTATAAATGCTAATATTCCCTATGTTCCCGGTGTCTGTTTCCGGCTCCTTCAGTGACACCACTCAAATTAATCAAATCTCTACCTCTGTTTTGGGTGCAGGAGGCAAAGGGACCAATGCACTTAATAAGATTCAATTAAAGATAAATTGATTTGTTTTATTGTTGTCTAATTTTAATTATAATGCCTACATGGAGAGCCACATACTGCTTTGTGCACTTTGTGCAATTCTGCATAATCTCCAGCTGTACTAAAAGTAGATTATGTATTTTGTTTGGCATGAAAAGTGATAACATATAATTAGATACAATGCAATATATATGACCTATTATAGTCCTCTTATTGGTAAGCAGTATATTAATTTAAGATAAAAGGTGCATAAAAAAAAACTAAATAGTTCTATTTCATAAGCAGTGCTCGAATTGAGGGGGTGGGGCTGGAGGGAGGGACTCTACTATAAGGGGGGGCCCAAATATTGTATTAAATATTTGCATTTTAGTAAACATAATAATGACAAATTCTATTTCACTTACACATTTAGGATACAGTAAATTTAGTGAATTATTTTCAATAATCAGGGCTCTACAGTGAGAGCGTTTTACTTGCATTTGCGAGTGAAAATTACGGCTTGCAAATGCAGAAAATTATTTGGGCACATGGCGTGAGTGACAGCTGATCTAACGGCCAAAGTTATTAACTTATTATTGCAGCTTACCATCAGAATTAAACTCCCTAATGTCTCTTCCCTCATATACCAAATACTTTTAAAAGAGGAGCTTTAGTTATTTTTGCATTAAAAGCGCGAGGGCTGTCCTCTCCCTCCCTCTCTTTCTTTCATGCACACGTAGAAACCGAGGGAGAGATATACCACTTGAAGATGGTTTAAGCAGGGTTTCTTGCTTGTTTTTTATGTGTCAAAATTACAGACAGCATTTTGAATAATGACAGATTAATCTCGTGCTCACACGCAAGATTCTGAGAAAAATAGCGAGTCAAATTAAAATGTGCGAATCCATAATATGCGCAATAACAGCAAACAGCATGTCAGCGTCCTCGTCTAACTCAACGTGATAAGCAAAATCTCAAACATTAAAAAAAATAAAACAAATCATGAAATTTCACTCTACCAATAACAGCCTCTTTGCACAACTGTGTGAGGATGACACATACCAAATGCACAGTATTCTGCTTCCTACGCAGGTGCGTTGGCTATCGCATTGACAAGTGCTTGTGGGTTTCTTTTTCTTGGATCTTCAATGGTCATGACATCATAACCACACACTGCAAGAGTGTAAAAACCTCTTAAAACGGCATACCTTGTTGATGCTTTATAATGAGACCATCAAGCAGCTGCATAGCTCTGCGTCAATGTGTAATAGACCAGTAGAAATGTCAGCCGCTAGAAATGTATCAATTATCATGTCTATCATGGTTATGCTAAATCTATGGCAATGCACGTTCCCAAAAATCATTATATTATAATCATAATTTTGCATTTCCCACGGCCATCGATGATAGTGCTCTCTCACATGCGTACATGAGCAAACACGCAGAGCATTAGAAGAGAGTGTGCATCCATGGCGGTGAGGGAGCTTCAAGGTAAAAAGGTTGGGAGCCATTGGTCTGGTGCATATTTTCATAGAAAAACAACAACAACAACAACAACAACAATAATAATAATAATAATAATAATAATAATAAAACAGCATATACAGACACAGAATTGCTTCTTTGTGGTAGTTTATGTCATATAAAATATATTAACATTGTATAAATTTCATGAATATCCCATTAGACATTAATTCATTAAACAAATCTTAATAGACCGTTAAAACTGAAAATACATTAATGTAATTATGAATGTCATGAAAGTTTGATTTGAAAGCTACTAATATGTTAAGAATTAGGCCTACCTACAGGATATGTTTGTTAATGGCAAATGGAAGTATAAAGTGTCATCAATATATTATTAGTTTATTAGTGGCTTAAGGAGATCAGTCAGGACTGATGTAGTTTGGGGCTACCTGTAAGGTTAATTTAAGAAATAATAATTTGAAAAAGGTTTATCAGAGAAGACGTCCTTTGTCATGTATGAAAAATCTTTTGTTAATGAATTCTGTAGTAATTTGTAATGCATGCATGCTCTGATGTGATACATTACCAGCTGTATCAACCTGTGTGGCACTGACTAAATACTGCTAAGCGCAACACCCCCCAATTATCCTGTTTGGTGAGAGAGAGCATGGAAGTATCAACAGATAACAGATGACAAAGGGGTAAGCAGGAACTTCTGCCAAGCTGAGGACAAAAGGAGCAGCCACAAAAAAGCAATGTGCCAAAACATCCATGAAACAACACAAGGTTTGCATGTTGTGGCAGGTACTGCATCATCCTGTGATGTGCACAGAACGGGGGCAGCTGGGGTGCAAGCCCCTGCCCTTTTCATTCACAAATCTAAAGGTGCCCCTTTTGGTCATCCAGAAAAAGGGACAACATTTTAACAAATTAAAATTAAATAGTTCAAACTAAACACTCTTAAACCTTGCACGCAATAGCAGATTGGGGGCAGACACCATCGCAAGTGATCCTCCCTATGCCCTATACTCACTCTGAAGTGCAAAGCCCTTGAAGGGGGTACTCTGAAGGAAACATGGCATTACTGTATGAATGTACCCTTCGCTAACAGTCTTGTGGAAGGGCACTTTGAGAAAAGATTAATTTTCTCACTTTCATTTTGAATGAGTTTTCGAGCGGCATCCCCTCCCTCAGCAGTGCCCTTCCAGAGAGCAAAAAATGCAGTTTGGAATTCACCCAGGAGCATCGAAGTGCCGTTACCTCAGATGAGTAACAGGTCAGATAAAAAGTCCACTCCATGTATTGTGCTGTAAGTTCTTCAAAAGAATAATACTCGATTGCTACCACATTTCCGACATCGCGCACCTGCAATTATAATGGGATTATAAATGGTCACGTCGCTTTCAGTGATAGAAATTAAATTAGTCTTTTATAGAATACTGCCATTAACTGAAGGAGCTGTCTGGTTCACCCAAAGCCAGTTTGTTTTTTGTTGAAACTAATAAGCCATTCGACTTATCACTTTCAGAAAAATACCATGGGATTACTATTTTTTAGACATGTAGTCTTCCATGATAACCATTCAAAGCCATGGTACCATCTTGACACCATCACTGTACCATGGTTCCGCCATATTATTGCTGTAAGTTCCTGTATATGTATAAATATTAATGACAGAATACAGTAAAATAACATTATATGAATATTAAAAGAAATAAAGAGAAAGTAATATAAGAAGTGTCAGTTATGATGACTGGATGAAGTGAGAGAGCAGAGATGAGAGAAATTGAAAAGAGTGATGAGACAAGAAAAACATTAGAGCCCTATAACAAAAAGAAAGACACTGTGCCATTACCAGGGTAATACCATTGTACTGAATGATTCATTGATGATACCGTCATCCAAGGTAATTAAACAAATACCATGGTTTTACTATGACATGTGTCATAAACATGGCGTTATCACAGACCATGTCTGGAAATAAATAAATAAAGTGCAATACTGTGGTGCTTTTTGTGAGAAATATAACAGAAAATGGCTATTACTTGTGATAAAGGGAAAAAAAAAGAAAAATTATGTACAGTACATAATACAAGAAAAATGCTAAAAAAAGCAAAGAAATGATTTAAGTATACACAGTATAATTACTACTCATTCAAAATAAATAAATAAATAAATCAGTGCCCTTTTTCTTCCTTCCATCCCTGTCCCTGCTAAGGTCTGTGCACGTCACTAGCATCAACCTTACCAGTCATAGACAACGCTGGTCCAGTCACAAGAGAGACAAACTTAGGTGCCCAATCTGCTTGTCATCTGACCAAAGGAGGCCAAGAGGTAGTTCTGGTGTTTATTTACTTTCCATGCAATCTGTTTTCCAGGAGAAACAAAAGAGATGTCAAAGAGATCTCTATTGTGATGTGTAATGGTATAAATCCAGGTGGAAGTGTTTTTCAGTTCAGTTTTTTGTTTGTCTGATTGACACATTTAACTATTTTTTATTCTTTAATATATATATATATATATATATATATATATATATATATATATATATATATATATATATATATTTTATTTTTTTTTTTTAATAAAAGGTACTAATATAAATAAAAATATAATTTATATAATCCTTGTGAATTTAAACAGTGATTATCAGGGGCGCCTGCAGGATTTAATCTGAGGGTACGCACAGAAATCTGCCTATTAAACCTTATATCTAGGGGAGTCCGGGGGCATGCTCCCCTGGGAGATTTTTTTTGTTGTTGCAAAAAAACAACACTAAAGCATTCAATTCTGGTGACTTTGAGACAAGCATTTGTTTTATTTTGTATGAGTAGCATTCATGTAACTATTGGCTAAAGCATTTCTTCCAGTAACTGTTCAGACAGATGTGTTTTCGCGCTAAAAAAGCGAAACACACCACAACGAATAGAGCAGAACGCAGGTGTTTCGAGACACATTTTTATCAGTTGAAGAAGTTATTTTAGCTTAACACAGCAACTAAAAATGCAGCGCTCCAGTGAGAGATGCTAAAAACACAGTGAAACATGACACAGTTGTCAAAAGACATCTATCTAGCGAATGTTTATATGGAAAACGATTGGAAAACAGTGCGAGCAGACGCAAAAACACTTGGTGTTCATGAATCATCCATCCATTCATCCATCCATCCATCCATCCATTTTCTATAGCCGCTTGTCCTATGTAGGGCTGCAGGTAGTGCTGGAGCCTATCCCAGCTGTCTTGGGCCAAAGGCAGGGAAACACCCTGGACAGGTGGCCAGTCCATCACAGGTTTATGAATCACATATATATATATATATATATATATATATATATATATTTACAAGAAGTGCATCAATAGGCAATATGTGTATCTGAAATTGTAACATCATGTTAGAGTAGATATGATTTTGTTAATTGCATTCATTTACTATTACAAATCTTTAATTTCTAATCTAATATTCTCCTTTTTCAGAAGTTTAACAAAAACACTTTATAGTCAAATTAATTTCTGAGTTTACTGATGAGTTCATATTCTTAAAACAGTGTGCCAAAGTCAATATCTATGCAGCTATGGCAATACTGTAGGTATGCCCTTTTCCTCTCTCTTTCTTAGAGTGGCCAGTTTCATCCGCGAATCCCTGACAGAATCCCAGCATGCATAGTGGCGGCTGTCAGCATGGCTATAAAGAGAGCGTGAAGAACTTCCTCTTGAGTCATCATTATCATGTGTAAAGCCTTGTACTTAGCCCTGTCACCTGTAATTAGCATCAATGGAGAGCAAGCGCAGAGTTGACACATTGTTCTATGACAGCCCGTCAAAGTGTCTCTCTCTCCCTCTGTGCCTCTCTCTGTCGTTCAGCGAGGTGACAGTCTACACTGAGAGAAGATGTTTGGTAACCGATACTTCTGAGTCCAAAATTGCATATTTTTCACATTACATTCACACCTCTCATTTGTGTCTCATTTTATTTAGAATATATTTTATTCGATTGGCCTGTCAGCAATGTCAGATAATTATGCAAAGATTGATTTCCTTCATTTAGAAACATTCTCAACTGGATGCTGACATTTAATTGTCAAAGATTGATCTGCTGTGATTACTGTATCAGTACAATGAGGTTATGACTGGAACAAAAGATTTCCCCAGTGCTTTCAGTGGAGTCAAGTTATTCTTGGCTCCTTATTTAGTAAGTTAGTAATTATTTTGCTGCTGCTTTGTTATAAAAAGTGACTTATAGTACACATTTTGCACAAACTCCCCGTGGTGAGACCCCATGAAATCATTAGTCACGCTTCCACTATCGGGCCAAATGAGGGCATGCTAGTGCGTGCCAGGGCCAGTTGCATTCCCACTGTCTCTTCCGGGGCTTCATCAAGCATCCCCGGGGCCAACAAGCATGCGCCCTGGGCCACCGATTACCCTTGGGCCAAAGAAGGCCAACTGGGGATTGAGGAGGGGTGAATGTCAAAGGTGTAGTTTTGCTGAGTCAGGTCAGAGATTTCAGCACCAAGATACTAATTTCCAAATTTTTCATATCTTGCTACCAGCTTATCTCAACAGATCAACGGAGAATGGAGAATCACTACTGGTCAGTAGATGAAATCAATTCTCTTCTGAATACTTGGGCTGATGAAAATGTGCAACGTCAGATCGACTGCGTCTGCTGAAAGAAGTGATTAAGTATTTTCGCCGAACTTGCCAAGTTGTGTATCCAGTGCACAAAAGTACAGGTTCAGGAAAAATGGTAATGCCAGCACAGTACAAAACTGTGGTCATTTTGAGGGCTAGCTACTCTCCAGAGTCTGATATTTTAGCTTGAGTTTCCTGCTTGCATATGAAATGGATACAAGGGCGGCATATTAAGAGCGGGTTTAAGGGCCTGATGGTGGGAATGCAGATCGATTTTGGTCTTGCGGCTCAAGGTCTGAGGCTATTGGCCCCGGTTGACCAGTTGATAGCCCTGGCTTGCACTGGCCCGATAGTGGAAAAGCAGCTAATATTGACTTTTGTTGCTTTGATAAAAAATTTGCTTTTATAAGATAAAAGTAGGCTTTTTTCAAATTCAGTAATATGTCCCATCCCAACTTCCTTTTTCAATAGGAAACACGTCCACACAGGAAATCATCCATCAATTCTGTAGTGTCTTTAAGTGCTTTGCTCAAGGGTACAATTGGAACTCAATTGTAGAAAATTCTCCAGATTATAAATTAGTCCTTCCACTATCTAAGCCCAGATCATTCACCACAAAGCTAATGATGGGAACATTACAAAAGATCTTTACATTTTGTTGGCCTGCCAATAGCATACAGCTCACTGTGAATAACACTGACCCTGTTTACACCTGGTATTAAGATGCGTTTCGAGTGATCCGATCATATGTGGTCAGGTGAGACACATCACTTTTTACACCTGGTCGCTTAATGCGTCTCCTGTGATCACTTGTGTTCATAAATTGAAGGGGAGGGTCTCTGATTTCATGACGACATACATCAATCACAATGTCAGTGTGTTAATGCTTGATATTAAAATGCAACAAAGTCAGAAAAGACAAAGAAAGCACAGAAAAAACAGTGCGCTGTTTCTCACAGATGCGGTTGAAGTTCAATCTAAGCACAAACACAACATTTTAAACAGAATTATCCTTTATTTTAGTGGATTTCCTGTATTAACCTGAGCTTCAGATGTTTGTGCATGTTGATGTTTGACACATTGAAGAAGCGAGATATAGGGCATCTGGAGACGCCAGTTCGAGAGAGAGAGACGCACGCAGCCACACTGCATGTGTGTTTGTGTGTCCTTATGTTTTATGTTGTTTTAAGTTCATTTATACCACTGAACTTTACGTTGACTGTTCAGCCAGTTCCCGCCTCCTCCTTGCCCAATTTGAACAGCATTACACATACAGTATGTAAACCAATATTCTGTTACAAAGCAAGAGAGGCACTTCACTGTGTAGAATTTACTCCATTCTAGACTAACAGTATGGAATGAATCTCAAATGCTGCAATTTTCTTCAGTGTGCTTTACTGTATTTTCACATATGTGTACATGTGGCACAATAATTCCAAAATAACAAAAAAGCTCAAAATGGAAAACAAAGTTACAGTCAGAAAAATACATTTACCAATTTACAGTAATGTAGGTCAGTTAGGTGCACTTGCAGAATGCATATCTTGTTTGTTTGTTGAAATATTCGCACAATGGATGCCACTGTTGAGCGTGGGAGATTTGGCTGCAGTAGACCATGGTTTATCACATTATCGATAATAGTAGCCCTTATCTCATCAGAGAGTACAGTTCTTGGTCTTACCTACACTGGTCTTCTACCACACATTTGCACTCCTCTTCTTCTCCTGCCAACTCCTTTTTCTCTGTTACCAACTTGTTGATCCATGCTTACTAAAGAACCCGTTCTTTTGTAGAGATGGTAATGGCACAGAAGACAAAACACCTGGGTAGGTCTTCAGCTAAAACAGAAATCAAATGCTTAAAAAAAAATAAAAATACATTTTTTATCTTGATTGTGCATATATTTCGGTATACTATTATTATAGAAATATAGCAAATTCTGTCAAATTTAGTTTTGTGTGAGGTTTTGAAAGCAGTGTGCAAACAAGTGCGAAAAAATTGCTTTTACATAAAGTTTTGCTTGTTGTTGAGAGTGAGTGACAAAAGATTTCATGATTTTTGATAGGTGTGGACACTGAATGGATTTTGCTTTAAAGCAATGAAAACTGATCCACAGTTTAGTCCACATAGACTGATGTTGTACTGATTGTATGAAGAGTTTTGAATATGCGTTCTCAGTTTTGAGAAATGTGTGAAAATGATTGTAAAAAACTGCAATACCTGGTGTAAACGGGGTCTTTAAGACATTTAATAGGTACACAACATTTTAACAGTTGATATTTGGAGAATTCCACATCATCTTATAAGATTCATTATTTGGTTATTATTTTGCTGCTTTGCAATCTTTACACTTTGTTAAATCTTAACTGACATTAACTGGTTTCTAAAAATGAAATCTCATGCCATTTTTGGTTGTTTTGATACTTGGGACAGTGTTTCTGTTACTTCAGGGGTAGATTTCATTATTGCAGTGACTTGTGGACATTAAAATCCAATGAGAAGCAGAAGGGAGAACATTAGTTTATTAAAATGTTGCTCCATTGGCAGCACTGTAATGGCTTCATTGCTTCATTTTTTAGAAGATAACAATATAATGCCTTTCTGCCTATTTGTGCCCAAAGGAAATGCTTTTGCATAATGAAAACATTTCATGTGCTTTGCTTTTCCGTGAGCTGCCTCATTGGGGAGAGAAGCCTGCGTGTAATATCAGTATGGCCAGGTAACTCTATGTTCATAGTGGTTGTAATTCCAAGGGCTCATTAAGTTTCCACAGTCTCTGTGTTGATGGGAGGTTTCACATTAAAGAAATTATACTTTCTGTAAATTAATACAATTGGCTGGAGACCAGTGTAATTAAAGTGAGAAGACCACTGGTAGACAGATTCAAGCTTATCTCATACTCTTATGTTTGTGTCTTTCTTAGGACTATAAGAAACCATATGTTCTGTCATGGAAAAAAAAATAAAGCTTGTCTATTTACAGTGTAAAACCACCCAGGGAATTTAGCTCACTCTAGCTGCAGCACATCAATTTCAGATTAAGTGTCAGCGAGGCCTTAATCAGCAGTCTGCGGTTATGACCACTGGAATGGCAGTAGCTACTGCAATGACTGTCATTTATGACTGATAATGAAAGCCGACTTCAAGTGTGATAGGAGCTGAGACTCATTGTTCCAGTGAAGCACAGTGTGAAGCAATGGTACAGTAATTAACTGATATTTGTGTTGGATTTGTAAATCAGCATTCCTTTAAATGTAATATAAGTGTGTTCAAAACAAAATAACCCAGCTATGACTAAATATTGCCTTTAGTTTGTATATGCTGGAATTGAGCTTAGACTGTAGTGAGGTTGGATCCTGTGTTTAATTTTAATCTATACTAATGAATACAAGGCTATGAGGGATATTTTGTTGTATTGCTGTATACCTAGCCAGATGCAACTTGAAGACAAAACAATTCTGGAAAATGTGGGCTGTGAAAATTTTGTCCATGGGTTGACATTCATTTATGGCTTTCTTTCAACATGGGTTATATTATAATAAAACGTCATGGTTACTTGTGTAACCTCCATTCCCTGATGGAGGGAAAGAGACATTGTGTCGATGTAGTGACACTAGGGGTCACTCTTGGGAGCCCGAGACACCTCTGGTCTTTGATAAAAGGCCAATGAAAATTGGCGTGTGGTGTTTGCATGCCACTCCCCCGGACATACAGGTATAAAAGGAGCTGGTATGCAACCACTCATTCATGTTTTATGCTGAGGAGCTGAGACAAGGTCCTGGCCATTTCAGCGAGTAGTTTAGCATTGTGGCAGGAGGGACACAACGTCTCATTCCCTCCATCAGGGAACGGAGGTTACACAAGTAACCATGACGTTCCCTATCTGTCACTCACTCGACGTTGTGTCGATGTAGTGACACTAGGGGTCCCTATACAAAATGTCGCAACTGACTGAACTGTGTTACGTGAACTGGCGGTGTGTGACGGGCAGACAACTGTGTGCCTCGTAGCCAGTGCACCAGGCCGACACGTAACCTTCCCCAACATAGTTACGAGTGTCGAACAGCCCTTTGGGGACAAGTCGACTACCCAAAAGATAGAGACAGGCTAGCCCAAAAAAAGGGGGATTATCCGACTGGGCCGACCAGGTCTAGTCGGGGGGTGTCCCTCCCAAGGGGAGGACACCGCGGAGACCACACCTCGCCCAGAGAGAGGGAGGATATTTAAGTGGGAATACGTCACATGGTCTTGCCGAGCAATGTCGGAAGTATGTCATGTGGGGAAGTCTCATGGTAGGTCCTTCCCAACAGGGGAGGAGTTACTACAAACATGGAGACTGTGGCAGAGGGGCCTCTGCCCAAGGACATCGCATGGGGTTACCTACAGGAAACCGCCACATGCGGAGCACCTACCCCAGATCAGGGCTTTTAGTTAGCACGTGTACTGGGCCGGCAGCGAGTCTCTCCGAAAACTCGACTGCCACAGGGCTCGGAGGAAGTCAACCAGGGAACATGGTTTGTGAACACTACTGGGAGTTAATGGCGCACGTCTTCAGCTCAGGGGAGGTGAGCAAGTGATACACCCGGCTGGCTATCCTGGACCTATCTGCTTGTATTGCGTGTCACTACATGGGATGAAACCAGTTCCACCCGGAGATTGTAGAACCTCACAAAGGTGTTGGGTGTTACTCAGCCCGCTGCTCTACAAATGTCTGTTAGAGAGGCACCCCTGGCCAGGGCCCAGGAGGCCGCTACACCCCTGGAAGAATGGGCTCATAGCCCTACCGGGGGCGGCACGTCCTGGGCATGATATACCATAGCTATGGCGTCAATGAGCAGTGGGCGATCCTCTGCTTGGAGACAGCGCTTCCTTTCCGCTGTGCACCAAAGCAGACAAAGAGCTGCTCAGATTCTCTAAAGCGCTGCATGCGATCCAAATAGATGCGTAAAGCACGCACCGGACACAGCAATGACAGGGTTGGGTCTGCCTCCTCCTGGGGCAGCGCTTGCAGGTTCACCACCTGGTACCTAAAAGGGGTCGTGGGAACCTTGGGCACATAGCCCGGTCGGGGTCTCAAGATCACGTGAGAGTAGCCTGGACCGAACTCCAGGCAAGTTTCGCTGACAGAGAATGCTTGCAGGTCTCCTACCCTCTTGATGGAAGTGAACGCAGTCAGGAGGGCAGTCTTCAAGGAGAGTGCCTTATGCTCAGCTGACTGCAAAGGCTCAAAGGGGGCTCTCTGTAGACCCTGAAGGACTACAGAGAGGTCCCATGAGGGAACGAAGCGCGGTCTGGAGGGATTCAGCCTCCTGGTGCCTCTCAGGTACTTGATGATCAAGTCATGCTTCCCTAAGGACCTACCATCCACTGTGTCATGGTGTGCCGCCTTAGCGGTTACATACACCTTCAAGGTGGAAGGGGACAGCCACCCTTCCCACCTCTCTTGCAGGAAGGAAAGCACTGATCTGACTGCGCATCTCTGGAGGTCTTCCCGTCGGGAAGAACACCACTTAGCGAACAGATGCCACTTAAAGTCATACAGGCACCTCGCAGAGGGGGCCCTAGCCCCTCTGAATTTCAGTGGAACCGCTGTTTTCTGTTTGAACGCCTTCAAACAGATCAGTACCAACTATGCGAGCTTGTTCGTGAGGCGCACCGTCAACGAGACTGAGTCCAACTCCAAACCGAGAAAAGAGATGCTCTGAACCAGGAGAAGCTTGTTCTTTTCCCAGTTGACCCGAAGCCCTAGTCAGCTGAGGTGCGAGAGCACCAGATCCCTGTGTGCACACAACACATCCCGAGAGTGAGCTAGGATTAGCCAACCATTGGGATAGTTGAGGATGCGAATGCCCACTTCCCTTAGCAGGGAAAGGGCTGCCTCTGCAACCTTCGTGAAGAAGCGAGGGAACAAGGACAGACCGAAAGGGAGGACCTTGTACTGATACGCCCGACCCTCGAATGCAAACTGCAAGAAGGGTGTGTGTCGAGGTAGAATCGAGACATGGAAGTACGCGTCCTTCAGGTCTACTGCCGTGAACCAATCTTGATGCTGGACGCTCGCTAGAGTGTGTCTTTGCATCAGCATCTAGGACGGGAGTCTGTGTAAAGCCCGGTTCAGTACTCGCAGGTCCAAGATTGGCCGCAACCCTCCGCCTTTTTCCGGTACAATGAAGTAGGGGCTGTAAAACCCCTTCTTCATCTCGGCCGGAGGGACAATCTCGTCAGATGTACCGGCAGGTGGGGCCTCACGGTGGGGCGGAGCCTGAGGTGCCTCACCGTGTCGTGGCCGTGCTGAGTTCAGGGACATCGAAGTACTTACCTGGCTCCTTGTGGCCACACCCGGAACAGCCTGGGATGGGGGAGGAAGAGGCCTGTCCTCTTGACCCGTGGAGACTGTCACATCGGGGGCGGATTTGTGCCACAGCTGGGTGCTCAGGGGCGGAGAGACTGCTGCTGGAGCGCCAAACGTGCCAAATAGAGTGGTGGACGGTGGTCGTGATGACGGCCGTGCACACCGGATATGTGACCCAGGGAACAAGGAAACTGCTCTTGTTGAACTCTTGGGTATTGCAGCCACTTGGGCATTCAGCGCAATTAAATGCAAAGGTAACAAAAGATTCTCCTCCCTGCCCTCGACTGGGGGATGGAGTGGTCTGCTTACCAGCTCCAGAGCAGCAGGTTTCGTCGTCCCTGGGTCGCCCATCTAAGGGGCGCTTCGAAGCCTTTCACGGGTTCTTGGCGGCCACGAGACGGGTGGTGTCTGCTTCCTCCGGGCCGCAGGGGCAGGCTGCGGCGGAGCCAGTGCAATCACCGCAGGGGGATGCCCTTGGCGACGAGCAGACGGGGTGTGGGATCTTGAGCCGCGCCGGGGCAGGATGTGCCGGATAACCTCTGTCTGCTGCTTCACCACTAAGAACTGCTGGGCAAAGTCCTTGGTGTTGCCAGACAGGCCAACTTGGGAAATAGGGGCAGCAAGGAACCGTACCTTGTCGGACTCTCCCATCTCTACCAGGTTGAGCCAAAGGTGGCACTCCTGGACCACCAAGGTAGACATCGCCCGCCTGAGAGACCATGCCGTGACCTTCGTCGACCGGAGAGCGAGGTCGGTTGCCGAGCGCAGCTCCTACATCAATCCCGGGGCGGAACTATCCTCGTGCAGTTCCTTTAGCGCCTTGGCAGACTTGCAGGAGAGCCATGGTATGCAGGGCGGAGGCGGCTTGTCCAGCGGCACCGTAGGCCTTGGCCATCAGAGACAATGTAAACCTACAGGCCTTGAACGGGAGCTTTGCTTGCCCGCACCAGATGGCGGTGCTCTGCGGGCATAGGTGCACCGCGAGCACCTTTATCCAATGGGGGGATTGCCGAATAGCGCTTGGCCACCCCACCATCGAGGGTAGTGAGGGCGGGGAAGCTGAAAGATCGGGGCCAGGAAGAAAAAGTGCCTCCCACGACCTTGTCAGCTCTTCATGCACTTCTTGGAAGAAAGGAATGGGGGCGGGGCATGGCTTTGAGCGGTGCCGCAAGCCCAGGAACCAATTATCGAGCCGCGAGAGTTCCGGGGAGAGTGGAGGGTTCGACTGTAGCCCGACGCTCGCGGCTGCCCGAGAAAGCATGTCGTCATCTCCGCATCAGCCTGTGACTGGGCGACCGCACCCGAAGGGAGGAGCCCAGCTGAGGCTTCCGCATCCGACTGGATGAGCCCGCTCTCCGATGCTGCACTCGCCGTGAGACGAGCCGACGGACTCATCCGGAAGCCCGATTGGGGCAGACGAGCATGCTGGGGATGGGAGGTCCATGCTGGCCTCATACCCGTGGGTAGAAGGACCGAGGGGGGTAGCCTCTGGGGTGGCTTGCTTTCTTACGAAGGTAAGCCGCGACCGCATCGTTGCCATGGACATGGCATCCCATCCACGAACGCTGTCTCCACGTGTTCAGTGTCCAGACACGAAAGACAGTGGTCGTGACCGTCAGAAGGTGAGAGATAACGAGTGCAACCAGGAATAACACACAAAGGAAAGGCATCTTTAAAAAGACGCGTCTTTAAAAAGACGTTCCGTGTGTGCTGCTCTTTTAGAGATATATACTCTTTTAGAGAAATATACTCTTTTATTTCTGCCGAAGCACCCAGGGGCATTCTCTGCAGTGCACCAGTGCAGAGGGGGGAGAAGCCGCTGAAATGCAGCATCAGATCCAGCAGAGGTGAATAAACAGTCGTGGGAATTTGGCTCAGTGAGAATGACCGTTCGCTCCGAAGAGAAAATCTGAATGAGTGGTTGCATACTAGCTCCTTTTATATACCCGTATGTCCGGGGAGTGGCATGCAAATACCACTCGCCAATTTTCATTGGCCTTTCATCAAAGACCAGAGGTGTCTTGGGCTCCCAAGACTGACCCCTAGCGTCACTACATCGACACAACGTCGAGTGAGTGACAGATAGGGAAACATAGTTATCTGCAATTTTTTATCATTGAACACTCTGATACAAAGCTTAAGGGAAATTAATTTACAGATTTTTGTCAACCACTATGATTAAATCTTGAAAGCACATCTGGATAGTGCTAATCTCCCTAAGCAGTGCTATAAGAGTGCATATATGCATGGATATTAATAATGTGCACAGATTGATAAGTGTGCTTTAAAAGTGTTGTGCATTATACTGCATGAAGCCTTTTGTGGTCCACACACACACACACACACACACACACACACACACACAAACGCACTTCTGCCTTGTTTGCAAATGTGAACACTCTTGCCTTTTTTCCTCCCAAGCTTGGTGTGGTTAATTAGATTTCATGAAGGCAAAATGAATTTGGCACAGCAGCTTTAGTGCAGGATGGCAGTATGTTGTGCTGGAGACAGGAGGATTGCAGAGAAACACAGGCCTAAGGAGGCTATGGCTTCATCTCTGCAGGTTAGAGGATGAAGAAGTGGTGATTAGAGAGGGTGACGGGAACAAAGGAAAACAATCAGAGACTGGGCACAGATTGTGGTTAAATTTACTCACTTTGTTTCTATAAAGAGGACAATAGCTGAATTAGCAGAGGGCTTGTGAGTGACTGGTGGGCACTACTAATATGGTAGTTACTGTATAAATAATTGCTTTTGAGGTTGGACTAGTAGGGCCCAATGAAATCAGTTTAATTTTTTCCCAAATTCTGTGTTTTCTGTTTTATTTTCTCTGAATTCTGGGTTTTAAAGTTTAATTACATTTTATAATTAAAAAAACTAACAATTACTTTTCAACATACCATTGCATTATTTTTTTATTAAACGAAGAGCATCTATACTGATCCTCACACAATCCAAAACCCAAAATTGGAGCATTTTGTTTTTTTATTTTTATTATTATTATTTGGTAAAATATAGTGCTGCACAGTAGAGAATCACAATATTAATGAAAGCAGTGATGAAGCTCTTGCTTGAGATGTTGCTTAAAAATGAATGTAATTATTATTGATATATTAATATTATTTGTTATCATTACTACTACTACTACTGCTGCTGCTACTACTACTACATTGAATAGTACATTTTACTATACAGCAGTAATATATTTCTGTTGCATTTTTTTTTTTTTTTTTTTCTTTTTCTTTTTTTTTTTCAATTTAATGCCTCTGGTAAAATGGAGCTTTTATTTTGGCATTTTGTTGGAAAACCAGACATGTTTGACAACTTCACTTCTCTCCTCCGGAAAAGCAGTTCACTATATGGGCTAATGCACTTATTAAACTGCAAAAGGCTATGATTTAATTATGTAAATATACAGTCTGCATGTGCTACATGCTTCACAGTGAATAAAGTGCTCTGCTCTTTGTCATTAATACACACACAGAGTGCACGTGATGTTAATGATGTATAAGTGATGTATAAGTTTGGTTGGTGTATAAGCATTTGCTTCTCACATTCACTAACTGTTGAATCACGCAGCTCATGCAGACCATAAATCTCAGCCTTTTGTGATTTAATCATCACACTAGGACATATCACAATTTTAATTTTATTAATTGTGCATTTTTATATTAATTTAATCCCAAATATGTCAAATTCTGTGACATTCCGCATTTTGTGTTAATTCCATTTTTATGAGTGGATTCCGCTACTCCGACCGTGTTTTCCGTAACGTGGAAAACATAGAGCCCTAGACTAGGTCACTAGCACATATCATAGGTGATCAAAAACAGATTTAAACATATATATGGAAACAAACCGATATACATGTTCTATATATCCTATTGCTGTTCGCAAGTGGTATAATTAGGTCACACACAAAATAAATATGTATCACTCAAAGTCAGTTTTCGAATGTAAGAATATAATAATCATCCATTGAAAAACCCATATCAATAGACCACTATTATGAATATTGGGGCGGGGGGGGGATTACAGCCCAGCTTGCATTTACTGTAGATTTGTTAATGTAACCTAAATTATTCAGGTTAATTCAGTGATGTTAAATAACTGAAACTGAACAAAAAAATTTTCCACATGAAGCACATTTTTAGGTGAACTTTTTTTTTTTTGCAACAGTTGCAAAACTGCAACTGCAACAGTGGTGCATCTTTTACTGTAAGAACAAAAGCCTTCTTACAAAATATTAAGATGTAAGAACAATGTGACACACATATGGCAAACTCTGAGCTATTTCTATCTGATCTAACCCTTAAAACTTGTTTTGTTGAAGTAACCTGATGTAGTCAGTTTGATTCCGTTAATATTTTTGACTAGTTAATTCAGATGATAACACATGAAGCACAACGCTTTTGCTTATGTAAATGTAGTTGGTAACACTTTGCAATAAGGTTCCATTCATTAACATTAGTTAATGCATTAGGTATCATTAACAAACAATGAACAATATATTTTTTTTACAGCATTTATTAATCTTTGTTAATGCTAGTTAATAAAAATAAAATGTTCCATTGTTAGTTCATGTTAGTTCATAGTGCATTAATTAATGTTAACATACAGTATTCAGTACTATCATGTTATAATTCCCATTAGCCAAGATTAATAAAGGCTTTCATTGTTAGTTCATGTTAACTAATGTTAACAAATGGAACCTTATTGTAAAATGTTACCATGTGTATTTTGTTCTACTTTTGCTATTGGTCCAAAATATCCAAATGAGAAAATCACACCTCTGGACATTTGAAAGAGTTTAGTAAAAACAGCAACTGTTTAAAAGAATCTGAATGGTGCCATATATTCTGGAGAAGATGAGCTAAAAGGAGTGGCTATAAACTAATATGCACATTGAGGCGAGATACTAGGCAGGCTCAACTCTCTATTGTAATCACAAAACTGAAGTTGCTAAATAAAAAGATGGCTGAACTAAACAGTCAGATTAATTCACCATAAACGATACTCCTAACTCTGAGGAAAAAAGAGACAAGTGTGTGCATTGTAATCAATAAACCATAATACACTGTGGTTGAGGGATTGTCCAACTATTTATTTCAATGCCGCACTATTTCATTAAATTTCATACATCTACGGCAAAACTTTTGAACATTTTCTTTCTCAAAAAATTGGACAGAAAGCTAGACTATGGCTTACCGGGAAGAATACAGGTTTAAATATTATTTTCCTACTCAGAACAAAAGTAAGAAATATTGGATATGATCTCTCAGAGTAGTGTCTAATGTTCATTCAAACATTATTCTGCTGCACTTTGTTTTATTTTGCATACTTATTGCACTCCTGTGCATGAAAAGTCAGTTGTGATTTGTCACATGTGACTGCTGATGATGTTTCCTTTTTCTGTAACTACTCCCCTGACTCCTCATCAGACAGGAATCAGACATAACTAGAGGAACAGAGAGAGAGAGAGAGAGAGAGAGAGAGAGAGAGAGAGAGAGAGAGAGAGAGAGGTTGCTCAGAATGCCAACTAGCACGAGCCTTCTGTGAAAAACCCATTTATCAGCGGAGAGTGATACTAATAATTTCAGCCATATATATCCAGAAAACAGACAGCTGGATGCTGCCAGCTCCCGTTGAGAACACTTTGTTTTTCCTGCATCTGTTTTCTCCTCTCTTCAATATGTTTGTGAGTCAATTGCATGTTTTTCCCTCCTGTCTTTGATACAGAGAGTGCTTATTTGATCACCTGCTACTGCGTGATGTTGCACTGCAATAAAGCACTATCCAACATACATGTATTATTTTCATCTCTTCAACTGTTCATTTCACAGAATTCAGCAACAGTCAGTGTAACAATTTTCTCTGAAAATGGGAGAGTTCACCCACAAATGAAAAGTATGTCATTACGTGCTCACCCTCATGTCATTCCAAATCAGTGGAACACAAAAGGAGATTTTTTGAGGAACATCCTCCTAACTCTTTTGTATTTAATGAAAGTGAAAGAGGACTGGGGCTGCCAAGTTCCAAAAAAAAAAAAAAAAAAAAAAAAAATATATATATATATATATATATATATATATATATATATATATATATATATATATATATATATATATTCTGATGGTCCCACTACAGATACTCAACTGACTATAGCTAGTAAACAATGTTTCAACAAACATTCAGCAGACTTTCAGTAGTCTATATATATAGATTTTTATTAATGGCCTACTTACATTATTATTGAGAACAACTGTTCATTAAAATTGCTGGACAAAACAATGACTTCTGTCATTTATATTCCTTTTACATACAGTCTATGTGCTGGTTGCAATGTGGTGCTGCTATTCCTGTGTGTTATTATCAGTATTGGTATTTACCATCTGCTGATAGCCTGTTTCAAAAAAGGAGACAGCTAACTGTATTCCTTAGATGTTCACTTTATTTTGATAGTCCCTAGGTAACTATAAATGAACAGTTGATACTACCTTAAGTAAAGTGACTCTGTACTGATAGGAAATTCATATGCAACAAACAGTCAGTAGAGCATTTCCAGAAAACCTTTGGGTAACTAAAGATGAAATAAGAAAATGAGCAGGTAAGCAAAGAAATGTAAGTAGGTCATTAATAAAGATCTATATACAGGCTACTGAAAATCTACTGAATGTTTGTTGAAACACTGTTTACTAGCTATAGCAAGTCAGATGATAAGTCACTTATAGTCAGTTGAGTATATGTAGGGGGACCATCAAGATAAAGTGTTACCAAAAAAAATTATACCCAATTTTACAACTTTGTTGCCATGACGACATAATGCTGTAAACCCTAAAACCACAAAACGATGATTTAAACAACTTTACAGCTCAAATAATATAAAGGTTGTAACAAAATATATATATATATATATATATATATATATATATATATATATATATATATATATATATATGTGTGTGTGTGTGTGTGTGTGTGTGTGTATACATACACACTGTGTGTGTGTATATGTATATGTATATACTGTATATGTATATGTATGTATATACATATATACAAACACACACACACACAAACACACACACACACACACACTATATATATATATATATATATATATATATATATATATATATATATATAAAATATCAAAATATTTATATTATTACTTATAATAATGTTTATTTTTTTTTTACAAACCCAAACCTGAAGTTATACTTGAAAAAAATTAAAATTAAAAATTAAATCACTGTAAGAATGTTTACAGTAAATTGGCTAAATTCGTAAATGTATACTACCATACTACTCTTTCAAAAATTACAGTAAGAGTAGTTTGGTAGTATGCAATTCCATTTTGTGACACTAGTGGCATATAAATAACACTTCGCCTTCTATCCTCTCTCTTAGCCACACAGGGTAACCTTCATTTAGTTATGCACTGAACAAACATCTGTGTTGTGCATTTATATTGATATTTTTATCATACCTGTCCAAAGTTCTGATTGAAATATCACTTTTCAGGACTTCTGCTTACATCTTAACACCATCATTTACAACTTTATATTTACTGTATATAAAAGCTTCACATTTCTGCTTTTAAACCCTCAAAAAATTGGCCCCATTCACTTCCATTGTTAGTGCCTCACTGTAACCTCGATTTTTGCTTTTTTGTAAAAGAAAGGAGGGATGACTTTATGCCACAAATGCTGTCAATCCAGCTTAATTTTTATTGAACCTAAAATATTCCTTTAAGTTCGATTAATTCCCGTAAATCACTCTAAACTGTCTCATGTATAAATTCAAAACTTTGATTCTATGATTCGTTTGCAACATCATTCAGAAATGTTCAAGGAAATCTGTGCATGGCATTTTTTTTTTTTTTTTTATAGATTTTAGAAACAACTATATTTAGGTTCTAATTGCAGTGTATTACTGTGCATTCTTATATTGCTGAATATAAATTAAATTTCATTTTAATACATTTAAAAATAATTTACAGAATACAAATGAACAAAATAATCTTGCTTGTGTTCATTTAGTGAAAAACAATGGGGAAACATGTCTTGAATTTTTTTTTTCTTTTCTTTTTTTTTTTTTTTATGTTTTAGTTCTTATGTTAAACATTTTTATTCTAATCTGCAACAATGAATTTTTGGTTCAAATGATCAAAGGATCCTCTGATTAAGGGGAAATCAGAAAAGCACCCTTTTTCAATCATAACCCTTTTAAGCCATTTCAGAGCATTTTTAAGCTATATTGCTCAGTCCAACCACACATAGATGTGAGGACTGCACTTACTCTCTCTATTACTTGGGAATTAAGCCATTGAATCATCACTTCTAGCCTATTAAAATGGATGCATGTTCTGTGGCCCGACTGGCATGACAGGAAATGAAAAATCCTCATCATCTGATTAATTGTATTTTCCTTTGCCAAAGCTACTCTCGCTTCAGGAGGAAATGAAACACAGGAAGTCAGCTCGGAGGAAGCAGGGCCCAAAGCAGGCAAGGATCTTACTCAGGGATTGAAGGCAAACCATGCTGGGGAGGATCAGTCCAACACGTTCATTTAAGACGTGCCACAGATTAAAATGCGTTAAGCTTTAAGTATTCATTGATTTCTTGCTGCCGGCAGCTCTTAGTCTGTTTCTTTGCATAATTAACACATATTGGAAAAATCCACATTGCAATGTGATGCCCGGAAACAAAGCAAATAAAGCTTTCATTGTATGAATAGATTATAATTACATTCTGTTGCCACATGATTATCAAAGGCAGGCTGACATTGGTCCCTCTATAAGTGCTGAAATCTTCACAAGGCTTTTATTAACTTAATTAAAAATTCACATATTTTTCACCCATGTTTATTATTTGAAACAATTATCAGATAATTAGGTCTGAATGTACACTACCATTCAAAAATGTGGACACCTTTTGTGTTACTGTTTTCAATTTTAGATTAATAAAGTCATCAAAACAATGAAAAAAAAAGCAAATGCAAATATGGTTATAAGTGACCCAAAAATGTTAAATTAAACCTCTTTTTATTTTAGCTCCTTCAAAGTAGACACCCTTTTGCATAGATTAAACCAACTTCATAGTTAACCAACTTCATGAGGTATCCACCTGAGGTGCTTTTAAAACAGCATTGAAGGAGTTCCCATGGACACTTGTTGGCTATTTTTCCTTCTAATCTGGGCCAACTCACACATTAAAACAGGGATTCCCAAACTTTTTTGTCAGCCGAACCCCTTTGACCTAAATGATTTATTTGAAGTACCCCCTGATATTTTAAGAAATTTTAACCAATATAATTAATGTTACATCTTTGCACTTTATTTTTCATATTATTGTTATATTTTAATGAACCTTTATTACATTTATTGTTCTTTTCTTATAATATTTATATATTTCATATAATTTAGTTCAACACTGGAATTTCTATCTCAATCAGAGATTGTACTACATTCCCAGTAGTAAAACACACACACACACACACACACACACACACACAGACATGTTGGTGCAGCTGTCATTATGAGGACTCTCCATAGACATAATGATTTTTAGACTGTACAAACTATAGATTCTATCCCCTAACCCTAACCTTACCCCTAAACCTAACCCTCACAAAAAACGTTCTGCATTTTTAAATTTTCAATAAAACATTGTTTAGTATGTTTTTTTTAAGTGATTTAAATTATGGGGACACTAGAAATGTCCTCATAAACCACATTTATAGCATAATACCATTGTAATTACCAGTTTGTAACCTAAAAAAAAATATAAACCACTTAAACCTGCCCCCCCCCACACACACACACACACACACACACACACACACACACACACACACACACTATTTTATCTGTCTTTGTCTATGTTTTATTTCTTTCTTTATTTGTTTAATTTATTTGTAAAAAATATATATATAAATCTATGCCATTCAATTTGTGTATGCAGCCTACATTTGATATATTGATATGACATAGCCAATTTTTACATGTTGAATAATGAAAAATATATTTGTATTGAAGTAAAAAAGTCAGGGCTGTAACAACCATTATAACCTGGGGTGGGGTAACATGCCCCCTATAATTATAGAAATATTTTTAGGAAATGAAACATTATATTTTTATTTTTTAGGAAATTATATGCAATTAGTCTATATTTTAATATAATAATTGACACCTTTAAGAACCATCAGAAGCCTCCTTCAACCGGTCGGTTTGGCAGTGATCAGAACAAGCGCACAAGCGGTTAACAGTTCATGCAAGAAGGTACAGCCTTTGCCTATTGCTTTTCAGGACTACAGGGCAAACAATGTCAGGTTAATGAAGGTTTTTTTTTTAACTTTTAAAACATGATTGCGTTGCTCATAATGAAATTAATTATGCTACATCATAACTTTGTATGGAGAGAAGCGCGTAATGTTTTTTTTTTTGCATTAAACATTTACATTTCTCACTGTCAGTCCATTGCATGAGAGCGCGCACTCTCACTCTCTCACACACACACACACATTGTCAGCGTGCACAGGGGGAGAGAGAGAGAGAGCGCTCTCATCTAAGTGAGGTAAGACAATTGAACTGAAACAATAGACACAAGTTTGGTTTGAAGGAAAATGTACACATGGTTTAAGTTGTGTTTTTGTTTCATCTAAAACTATATTGTAAGTCATTAATAAGTTCTTAAATGTTCATTCATGTAGATTTATATTTTTGCCATGTTAACTGACAAATCTAAAAGTTATTAATATGACATTATTTTTTAAGAAATAATGAAATCTAGAAATTATTTGACATTTAAAAATATACATTAACTACAACAAAACCAGTGTGATACAGGTGAAGACATCTTTTTCATCAACATTTCTGTGAAATTGTATCTAAATATAACACAACATAGAATTTATATTAACATCTAATGTGAGAATTACACGTAATTTGAATGGATTTCCTATTACTCATAACTGATCAATACAACTTGGTGGTCAAAAGTTATGAAGCCAACGTATTCTTTTTCAACTAAACTTCATCATAACAACTGTACAATTTAAGTATACAGCATTAATACTTCTTTACTATGTTTTTGAGCAAAATGTATTCTATTTACTTTTTACTATTTTACTTGTGTGAGGATGCTGCAAACTGGTTCGGCATCAGATGGCTGTGGAGTTAAATGTGGACAATTTCCTCTTTCAAATCCTATTTAGACTAATGTGTGCATGAACTTTTGCTCTCACCACACCTCTTTTTGTTTATTACATCTGTCATGTCTGTTTTGTACAGGAATGTCTGTTTGTCTGTGTGTGACTGTTCTGTATGCCTCTCTCTCTCTCTCTCTCTCTCTGTGTGTGTTTGTGTGTGTGGGTGTGTTTGTGTGTACATGTTTGTAAACAAGATGCAGTCCCAGTGAGAATCAAATAAGTGTGTGAAAGAGTATGAGAAAGAGGCTAAATGTAAGTAAATTGTTTATACGTAAAAAAAAAAAAAATATATATATATATATATATATATATATATATATATATATATATATATATATATAAACAAAAATCATAGATGTACATTAAAATCTACATAATATCATGTGTAAAGCCACAATTGATGCCCGGGTCAAAATTGACCTGCAAACACAAGGTTTTTATTTTATATTTATTTATTGTTATTGGCTTTATCTCTTAAACAATTTATAAAAAAATACATTAAAAAAAATACACACACACACACACACACACACACACACACACACATATATATATATGTATTAAAAACTATGTGGTATTTAAAAATTATTATATACCTCTACTGGGTCAAAAATGACCCGAATGCAATAGGACGATTAAGAAACATGCAAATGTTTACAAACCCTCTAGAAATCAAAGAATCTGACATTTTGGAAAGACTGTGACAGCACTCACATGTGCACACACAAATATTTTATTTATTTATTTTAAGGTATTTTATTTATTCATTAATTTAGCTTTTAATGAAAACTTTTCAATGACTTTTGCTGTTTTAAAATGAGACAATATTAATGATTATATAATATGTCTAAACATATTCCTGGTCAAGTTATTCCAATTAAAACGTAACTTCAGCATTAATACATTACCTGAGTTTGAGAATATAAGCCATGGGGGAATCTTTCGGATAACTCTTTGTGACTTGACTCATCAGTGGATCAATCTGCTTGGTAATGAAAGAGCACAGAGGGATTCAATCACCTCTCTCAACTTGCTGCCAAACAGAGAATAAAGTTTAACCTTTATGAGATTGAGATTTAATTTTCTTGATCCCTCTCTCTAATTAGAAAAAGGTGTGCTTCCAACCTTAGTTTGGAGGTATATTTAATGATCTGGATTTAGAGGTGTTGTTTTTATCCCTCTCTATCTTTCTCTGAATGCAAATATCTAAGCCTCTCAATTTAATTAAATGATCAAAAGAACTGGATGAACAGCTTTTGTTTTCCCAATGTACTCGTAGTAATGTATGTCTGATTATTAAGGAACTAAAGCAGGCCTCCATCTCATTTTTAAGCTTCGGTTTCACACACACAGCTAAATTTATATGTGTAGATTTTTGAGTGTTTCTCAAGCAGTATGATGAATGCCATCACACAATGATCTAAAAGACCTGGAACTGCACACCAGGGTTTGCTTGGCCATTTATACAATGGTTTGTTGATCCCTTCTGTTATGCCATGTTCCTTCATACTTCCTACATCACCATCCAAGCACCCAATTAATCACCACGGTAACTGTGTGTCTTTGGTCTGCAACCGCCCTGCAGCCTGCGCAGGTCTGATACATCGCTCACAGTGTGTGAGGCATGTAACTGCACTGCAAGACCCTCAGAAAATATAGCCCACTGTGTGGAGTAAATCAATAAGGATGTTGACCTGCCCTCACTAATACCCAAGCCTGAAAGGAACATCAGTCTTCATGTGGACCCCCCTTTATTCAGGGCACTTTATACACAATCTGTTTGTGTAGTTTGGTTGGTCTATACTGTTGATGACATGGTTTGTTGTATATGTTGGGTGAATACAGCTAATGTGGGAAACTGTCTGATCATTTGTCATTGACATTGTTTTTAAAATATGATCCAAATGGCTACATCAATGTTATACCATATAGTTTATGCTGATTTTATTAGTAATGGAAAAATATTCACATAATGACAAGTGATTAAGCTTAACTGTCCCACTTTACATGTATTCTATCGAAAACTGAGTTTACCTGACATGCACCAATATATGGTGCAATATATATATATATATATATATATATATATATATATATATATATATATATATACTAGAGCAAAAGCAGGTGCATACAAAATGCTAAGAAATTTGTTTGTAAATTTTTTCCACCAAAATGTTTCTGCTGGAAATAATATTTGTAATGAATATATATATATATATATATATATATATATATATATATATATATATATATATATACACTATATTGCCAAAAGTATTCGCTCACCCATCCAAATAATTGAATTCAGGTGTTCCAATCACTTCCATGGCCACAGGTGTATAAAATGAAGCACCTAGGCATGCAGACTGCTTCTACAAACATTTGTGAAAGAATGGGCCGCTCTCAGGAGCTCAGTGAATTCCAGCATGGTACTGTGATAGGATGCCACCTGTGCAACAAGTCCATTCGTGAAATTTCCTCGCTACTAAATATTCCACAGTCAACTGTCAGTGGTATTATAACAAAGTGGAAGCGATTGGGAATGACAGCAACTCAGCCACGAAGTGGTAGGCCACGTAAAATGACAGAGTGCGGTCAGCGGATGCTGAGGCGCATAGTGCGCAGAGGTCGCCAACTTTCTGCAGAGTCAATCGCTACAGACCTCCAAAGTTCATGTGGACTTCAGATTAGCTCAAGAACAGTGCGTAGAGAGCTTCATGGAATGGGTTTCCATGGCCGAGCAGCTGCATCCAAGCCATACATCACCAAGTGCAATGCAAAGCGTCGGATGCAGTGGTGTAAATCACGCTGCCACTGGACTCTAGAGCAGTGGAGACGCGTTCCCTGGAGTGACGAATCACGCTTCTCCATCTGGCAATCTGATGGACGAGTCTGGGCTTGGCGGTTGCCAGGAGAACGGTACTTGTCTGACTGCATTGTGCCAACTGTGAAGTTTGGTGGAGGGGGGATTATGGTGTGTGGTTTTTTTTCAGGAGCTGGGCTTGGCCCCTTAGTTCCGGTGAAAGGAACACTGAATGCTTCAGCATACCAAGAGATTTTGAACAATTCCATGCTCCCAACTTTGTGGGAACAGTTTGGGGATGGCCCCTTCCTGTTCCAACATGACTGCACACCAGTGCACAAAGCAAGGTCCATAAAGACATGGATGAGCGAGTTTGGTGTGGAAGAACTTGACTGGCCTGCACAGAGTCCTGACCTCAACCTGACAGAGCACCATTGGGATGAATTAGAGTGAAGACTGCGAGCCAGGCCTTCTCGTCCAACATCAGTGTCTGACCTCATAAATGCGCTTCTGGAAGAATGGTCAAAAATTCCCATAAACACACTCCTAAACCTTGTGGAAAGCCTTCCCAGAAGAGTTGAAGCTGTTATAGCTGCAAAGGGTGGGCCGACGTCATATTAAACCCTATGGATTAAGAATGGGATATCACTTAAGTTCATATGCGTCTAAAGGCAGATGAGCGAATACTTTTGGCAATATAGTGTATATATATACACCTTGACACCAAAATTATTTTAATAGGTTAGATCAAGTTGATATAGATCCTTGAGCTAACAGTCGTAGGTAACCACTTTTTTCAATGTGAAAGCATTACCAATTAGCTAAAATATACACTCACTGCGCACTTTATTAGGAACAGCTATATATTCATGTGATTACCTAATCAGCCAATCGTGTGGCAACAGTGCAATGCATAAAATCATGTAGATATGGGTCAGGAGCTTCAGTTAATGTTCACATCAATCATCAGAATGGGGAAAAAATGTGATCTCAGTGACTTTGATTATGGCATGATTGTTGGTGCCAGACGGGCTGGTTTGAGTATTTCTGTAACTGTTGATCTCCTGGGATTTTCACGCACAACAGTCTCTAGAGTTACTCAGAATGGTGCCAAAAACAAAAAACATCCAGTAAGCGGCAATTCTATGGATGGAAACGCATTGTTGATGAGAAAGATCAACAGAGAATGGCCAGACTGGTTTGAGCTGTCAGAAAGTCTACGGTAACTCAGATAACCACTCTGTACAATTGTAGTGAGCAAAATAGCATCTTAGAATGCACAACACGTTGAACCTTGAGGCAGATAGGCTACAACAGCAGAGGACCACATCTGGCACTTTATTAGAACCACAGTGTTCCTAATAAAGTGCTCAGTGAGTGTATAATAAACCAACAAGCAAAGGGTTGGGAATAAGCATAACGTTGTGAATCAATGGGCATTTGGATTCTGTGGAAATCTGTGGAGCTTTCTGCTGAGTTTCTGCAGATACTGTGTGGGCTTGGCTGTGAGAAATAGGAAGATTCTGAAAGGAAGGATTTTCAAAATGACATTTGTGAGTCAGCCCAGCTGCGAGGCAGCAGTAATCAGACCCAGGGTGCAATCAGGGGGGATTCTGTTCCAATCATTAAGAGGAGGTGAGAGGAGAGGAGCAGTGCTAGCACCGTAAGAGCATTCAGCATTTCAACAGAACCATTGTGCACATAAAGGAGTGTCCAACTTGTCTAATCAGGCAAGAGAAACGATAGATAAAGACAGGGGCGGACTGGTCATAGGGAGAACTGGGACTTTTCCCGGTGGGCCGGCAGCGAAACAGGGCCGAACACCCCTGCAACCCCCCCAGCGCTCAACAACTTTTGCGCCGGTTTTTGTTTAAAATCCAGGGCCGATTTCTCTTCCCAGTCTGCCCCTGGATAGAGAGAATGAGAGAGATAGAAAGGAGAGAGAGAGAGACAGAGCGAACAGATTCCCTGAAGACTGTCAAGTGGCGCCAAGCTAATAATCAGTTTGTTCTTGGCTGATTAGGAGCTAATCATGGACCAAACACAGCACAAGGCCAACAGTTAGCAGCACTGATCCTACATCCCTGTCTTCACTTACCACGTGACAGTCCACCTAGACAGATGGAGAGAGAGTGAGAGAAATCAACAGCTATTGGGTATTAAGCAGCTTCCCTGGTGTTCAAAGAGTGACAATATTTACACTCTGATGAATTCTGATTTGCATCCGTATGCACACTCATGATGTCAAGGATAAAAAGATGAAATTTTAGATCTTCAAGTGATGATGGTGGTGTTTTACCCATATGCAGAAATGAAAGATGTAACTAGATTTCTAATATTTCCTGGAGAAAATGTGATTGGTAGTTGCTCGTGTAAAACTTGCCACCACAAAGCTAGATTGTGGGTGATTTCCAGGGTTTCACAATTTGCTATGCAGTTGTTAGGGTCTTCTTGATGGTTGCTGTAAAACTGTAATCATATCACTTTGTAGATTATTCCTTTAAAAAGATTATCACATTACTAATTACTTTACATTTAAGTTACTTTCTAAAAACACTTTTCACAGAATATGTTTTGTTTTTCTGCTCAACGATTTTAAAATAATGTCTATATTTCCTCCTTGTTCATTGCCCCACACAAGCCATACATTCAAAACCTTTAGCAGTCACAGAAACGCAAACAGACGTATTGTAATAATGCATGTTTTAAATGTGTTATAAATTCATAATATTATTTTAGAAATATATGTAACCCAAGTAATGTACTTAAAATGAATTAACTTAATTGTATGTCAGTAACTGTAATCTAATTACAATCATTTAAATTGTAATGCTTTGTACTACTTTTTGACTAAAAAGGTAATTACATTACAGTAACTACTTTGTAATTAGATTACACCCAACACAGTTTTTTTTTTTGTTTTTTTTTTTGTTACCATTTTATCATCTGCCAGGCGAAAATTTAAGTCTGATCACTATGAAATGTAATGGCACACCTCTTCTCAACAAGCCGCACAGTTTAAGGTATCATTTATGTACTGTACGTAGTACAAAAAGTGTGGGACAAGTTCTGCATTGGAGTTAAATAATGTAGGGTTTGAGGTTTGGAGTTTGTTCAAATCCCTAACCCTAAATTTTAGAACTAGTATTACTGATGCTTGCTCAACAAGATACTCTTTTTGGATGTTTTACGTACATTTTTTAAGAAATCAGCCGTCTCACACAAACAATTAGAGCTGCTAATCACATTTAGCAGTCTGATAAATCCCATCATTCACAGTTGATTTTGCCCAGAATTAATTCAAACCAATCACATGGATGTTCGATCTTCTTGCACAGAGTTCGCTAGTTCTTCAGCACTGACTTGAACATGCATCTCCCAAACTCTAGCGCTGCGCCCCCACCCTCCCCTCACCTCCCCCACTCTGGAGCCTGTGAAATTGGGCCGAACTAATTAGAATTTAAATGAAACCATAATTGGACATTTTGTGCTTGTCAAGCGATGAGAGACAGATGGGCTTGTAATTACATTACAAGTCTGACATCATGGCGGTGTGTACGTGTGGTGTTCAGTGTGCCCTTCATGGTGAGCAAGCTGGTAACAGCACAAGTTCAAAGGCAGTTTAGGCCTCGTTTCTTTGATCACGCACTGACAGCTTCGGAACTCTGCCTCTAACTCTCACTCTTGACAGTTGCATCCAACCACAACAAGCTATAGAGATTACCAGAGTTGGGGAGTAACTAACTAAAAGTTAGTTTTTTCAGCAGTGTGATAGTACCTCAGCTGTTTTCAAAATAAAACACTCTCCTAATTTGTTCTCTTACATATTTAGTTTTAGGAAGTCCAAGTAATTTTAATGAATCGGTTTGTTTGGATAATTAAAAGTTCAAATACAATTTTGACATAAGATATACTGATTCACTAAACTTCTTACACAAAAAAAAACTTTCTGTTTGTTGTTTGTAGACTTCAACAGACACTGGTTTAGTATACAATTTAAACATTAATATTTTGGCCTATTGTTAAATATGCTTTTGAAGAGAGTTATAATTAGCAATAATTCACATGCTGATGTGTAGAGCCTTGTGGCATTTATGACATTTTGCCATGGTCCTCCATTTTAGAAGAAAATTGTATGTTTTATTGCTCTTTTGTTACTATAATTTTATAAAAGAAAGCAGTCATTTTGTTTAGGATGTTTTTAGTAACACAATAAGTGTTACTTATTGTGGTGGTAAAAGTATTAGTTTGTACAAATCAGAAATGTTTCTGTTCATGCCCATAAATACACATTTTAAAGATCCAAAAAAAAAAAAAAAAAAAAAATCAAACAATTCTCCAGGCACCATTTGGGGCTCCTCAGACACCACACTGGTAGAACCCCTGGAGACTCTGCTGAAAAGACCTGCATTGCTGGTCACTAGCTTATGTTGTGTTTTGGGTGCTGGTCTCCCAGCATGGGATGCTGGTGTGCTGGTGTCTTCACCGGGCTTTTAAACTAGCTTAACCAGCTTCATAAGAAAGACAATCCTGGTCAACCATCTTAACCAGCTAGGTTTTGCTGGTGAAAAACATGGCTATGCTGGTCCACAAGCAAGACCAGCACCAAGCCAGCACTAACCAGTATTACCAGCCTAGACCAGCATGGGAATTGCATGCAGGTTAAGCTGGTCTTTATAGCAGGGGAACCTCCAGGTGCTCTTTAAAATAGTCTTAAATGTCCAATTTACTGTACAGTATGAACTCAAAAAACTTCAACATCTCAAAATCAAAATCTTTAGTTTTAAGACGAAACATACTCTAGACCAAGGGTGGGCAACTATTTTGGTACAGGGGCCACAGTGGGCTTTAAGTAGTGCATATGGGGCCACATTGTACTCCTTTTGAGATTATTGTACAATTGCTTGAGCTTGTATCTTTTAATCCCAGAAACAGTTGTGTACTCAATTTTCTGAAGTGTATATGTGACTAACGGGACTGTTCTGCAATTTCCTAAAGTATTGTATTGCTCTACAAAGGTAGATACATTTCTGTCATATATAAGTCTATAACTGGGGGGTTTGCATCTCTTATCTGGCAACCCTGGCCATATTAAATGCTTGTGGAGGCATGTTAGGGCCCAATGCCAGGTAACTGAGATATCCAATGAAAAAGCGCTTTTAGGATAAATGAGCTGCGTAAATTGCCCATGTTTGCTCTAGATTATGTGAATGCAAATGCTTCTAACTACATAAACTAAATTTTTGTGTCATTGTGTTCTGAAATGTGTCAGGCTGCAATTCGAGTATGTGTTGTATTCTCAACATTGCCAAATGAGGTGGTATAGCGCACATTAAGCCGGTCACACTAGCCGATTTTTCAAGTGATTTTCAGGTGTTAGCTTCATTAACATAATCACCGGCCAGGCAAAGGGAGACAATAGGTGCATTAGCATCTGCCAGCAGGAGGCTGTTAATCACTTGACCGTCGGGAATTCCAGCAAAAAAGAAAATATTGCTCTGTCACCAAGGTGGGCTCTTGTGTTCTCCTCAAGTGACCAATGAGCTTCTTCTTTTACTGAAGAACTGACAAGACTTCAAGCTGATCTGAACGTCATCATCTACAATCGCACTCAGCTGCATTTCATCAGTCTGTCAGCAGTGTGTTTTAATTGAACATCATTTCTTTACGCACTGAAAGATGCATATGGACATACACATTCTTCAGAAAGCCTTGAGGAGATAAATACACAATCACATGCTTCCACAAGGTAAGGTTTCTCCATGAATCGCTTCCTAAATCACTCTTTTACAATTGTTTATGCTCACACAGTACTCCTGTTTTTATTTCGGCAAGCTCCACGTGATGGAATCGGAGATAGAGAGTTGCAATGAGTTGGGATGCTTTTCATTTCTAAAATTGTGCTTCCTTGTTTTCTTTCCTTGCTTCCTTTCCTCGTTTCCTTGCTCCACCCTCTTAGGAAATGAGAAAAGGATGCAAGGAAAGGAAATGAGGATGGAGGAATAGAAGCAAGTCAGATTTATAAAATGAAATGTCCTGCTTACTCACGCATCACTTCAAAGAGCCATCTTTCCGCAGCTGCATTTCGTCGGAGCGCTTGCTGTTATGTTGTTGAAACTTGATTAATTAATTATTATTATTTTTTTTTTATATAATAAAATGTAATAATTCAAGAGGCACTGTTTAAAAGTATGTAACAAATTTGGTTTATTTAAACCGCAAATGTGAAACATGAATTAAAACTTTTTTGTCAGATGTGAAGGGGGAGGAGAATTACTACGTGCGTCAGAACAGATCCTTCCAAATAGGATGCTCTTGTGTCAAGCGTCCTCGGTAAGCTTCCTTTGTCCTCGATCCTTGCCTCCTTACGGACCATTTAGAGAATTTATACATCCTTTATGATGGTGGACTTTGATCAGTTTCCAGGTCACGGGCTTGAGTACAGAGGATCGAGAAAATGAGGATGCACAATTTAAGAAATGAGAAGCACCCTTATATGTGTGTCACCCCACAACCATTTTGTATTGGCAAGTGTGTCATACCTCCACTGAAGAGAGTGAGACCTCAGCAAAACAGTCAGCCAAAATGAATTATTTTGAGTCTGAGTCTGTGGCGTTAGGTGTTTGGTTAGGTTTTCTCTTTCTAGCCAACTACTGTGATGACTGAACAATCCGCTTTGGCAATCCAGTGGCCAAGCACTCAGGTCTGTGTTCGCTTGCTAGCGTAGGTTTCTGGCCTTACGGTGAGCGTTATTGCATTTGTATTTCTCCTTGTACCTTGCATTTGTTTTTCTCCTCATACCTTGTGCACTCAGTGTTTTTGTTACTGCCACCAAGACACATTAGTTTATTTTCAGATATGGCAGTCAGTAGGTTATTCTTCATTTTAAAGCTTTGACCTTTACACTGTATCTACACTAATCCCTGACCTTTATCTTTAATTTTCTGTGTAAAGATGGTTAAGATTGACTTATTACAATCCTGATGAAATCAACTCATATTAATCTAATCTGATCTGAGACAGGTGAGGGGCTCTTGTGAAACGCCTCCTAAAGGATCTGAAATCCCATTGAGAGCCAAATGATGATGAAAGCCATCAAACTTTGATTGAAGTTTGAGATCATCCTCAATCCTCAAGCATATATGAACGTATTTGATTTAAATAGCAATGTTTAATCTTCTTGATTAATCTTCTAGATTAGATTTTAGGTGGTCCATTCCAGTGATGAAAACCTATCAAACCCGATTAAACATTCGGAATTATTGGAATCCTCAGCAATTACCTGTAGTGACGTTTTTGGGGGGGGGGATTGAAATGAAACTTCTCAGTTTGGAACAATGATCTGGAGTGTAAAATAGGTTTATCCGTTGTTTGGACAGATTGTAGAACAGTGCTTTGAGAACTCTGCACATGTTTTGCTGGAGATGCCAGAATGATGCTATGCAAATGACTATAGGCACAATACACCCTCAAAATATATTATATAAATAAATAATGTATGATTTCCATTTTTAGAGTAAAATTATTTGATAAACATCTTAAGGTCAAGACCTAAATCAATAGATCTGAGCTATCATTTGTGTACAGCTTCTCGGCTTTGATCATATCTTGTTAGTGTGTGAGTTACCACCCTTATCCAAGCGCTGTCTCAAATTATGTACCGTTAATTGTACACAGTGTCAATTAATCACTTTGTGATTAATGTGTGATTTCCATTCTCACAGTCAAATGACTTGATTAATTATGATGTCTTAAGGCCAATACCTGCCTGCTTGCATGCTTGCAAGTGATGTAGAAACCAGTAGCTGGATGATCAAGATCTTGGCTTTGATCATATCTTGTTAGTGTTTGAGTTACCGTCCCTGTAACATTCTGTCCCAAATTGCATACAGTAAATTGTACCCTGGGTCAATTTGTTGGGGAATAAAATGTACCAGAACACTAGTCTGAATAAGCAAGAAAGTAAAGCCGGGGTTAATGAGGCAACAGCAAGACTCTGATGCAGTTTTGTAAACATCATACAGCAAGCTTCAGCCCTGTAAATTAGTAATAAGATTAGTGTGTGCACATTAAATATTCCAAAGGCTGCAGATTTGAAGCATGAGAAATAAAAATGCTCAATCTATTTGGCCAGAAACACATTTTTGAACATTGATTCTCAATGGGTTTTTGCTTCAGAACCTATATTTTATATTGGACATCAGATGTCAACCCAACACAGTAACAAAACTGTCTAATGTTTATCTTCGCTGCAAGTGATCCAGTATTTAATATAATATGGCTGCAGAGGTTGAAAAAAATACCTTGCAGGGTTTTGTTCATTGTTATCAAGGGCAAGGGCATGTCATGCAGCCTGTCAATGTTGACATCTTACTAATTTGGCTAGCTTCTACCAAGAGACGCATGATTTTGTGACAAAATACCATTAGAGTTTGACTGGATGCAGAGCCTTTGACATCAACAACAAAAGATATTGGAAGTGTTTTTCCTCCACACTTGGCTCTCCAAGTTATGCACAATTACAGTATATGGTGAGTTCTATTATACTATTATAATTGGCAATTTATTATTATGTTGGCTTGACAAAGCCAACATACTATTATTCTAAAAACTTGATTTAGGGTTTTTTATTACATTTCTTAATGTAATTTTCAAGTTACATCCACTAAACTTGGCACAGGCCTTCAGATTGTTCTGACTTAGTGTGTTATATTTATTTTTTAACTGATCAGACTCAGTTTTTGCACAGCGGACAATCAAAAATCAGAAAACTCCCATAGACTTATATTGACAGAATATTCAAACGGCCAAATGACTGATCGTTCAATTCAAACTCCAACTGTCAAAATATTCAAATGTAAACAAACCCACAAAAGTCTAGTTTGCATTTACAATTGTTTTTCCCCGCAGTCCGCAACTTGGTCAAAACAGACCTGTGACCCAAATTTGGACCCACCACGACCCAACAGTTGAGAACCACTGCTTTAGAATATCCAGAGCATACTTAAAAGCAATTTCACACATGAAAGCCACCAAGAGATAAATTAAGAGAAATTATCATTTCATCATTACATTACAATACAATTCAACATTATAATCATAAATAACAATACTGTGAATGACTTAGTAAATATACATGAATTAACTCTCGATATGTTTTTCCACATGCAGATTCAATATGAATCACACAAACACACATACAAATGCAATTATGCACATGTTATCCTGATGTTGAAAAAAGAAATATGAATTGAATAGTAATGACTGTTCCAGACAGCCCTGGCAGACAAAGGCGAGCAGGTCTGAATGTTCTGTGTGCCTTTGGAAATGGCAGGGGTGGTTAGAGTGGTTTGCTGTTTATCTCAGGTGTGTTTTGGGAGACACAATCCCCTAGCTGATCATGCTCTCGTTGGCTCCCAGGCTCTTCTGTCAACACAAAACCTCTGAACACCAGAATGCATGAATAATGTCAATTCTTTTATTTGATCATCTCACTGTGGAACATTAAACATCCTCCTATTTTCCTCTATATTTAACAACTGTATATTTTACAGTTTTGTGGCTTTTAGTCCATGTCTAATAGCTTTGAGGCCATCTATTCTCTAGCATACTCCTAAAAGTTTACACATTTCTTTCTCTTTTAGTAAAACTAATAAAAAAATATTCAACTAATCTTGCAGTAATGAGGGTATCTAAATTTCTGTCCAATAAAATGCTCTTTAGAATGAGAATGCCCCCCTGCCTCTGACTAACAATATCAAAAACAAGCAAATTATGGTTCATGGCTGTAACAAACTAAATGCTATTGGCTATAAAAAATAATTTGATATGGTCTGCCCCAACTTTCTGTCTCAATAGGAAATACGCCAATACAGTAAAAAAAACGTCATGGTTACTTTACGAAAGTAACCATGACATTCCCTATCTGTCACTCACTCGATGTTGTGTCGATGTAGTGACACTAGGGGTACCTATACAAAACGCCACAACTATCTAAACTGTGTTACGTGAACTGGCGGTGCAAGATGGGCAGACCGCTGTGTGCCACATAGCCAGCGCACCAGGCCGTCATGTAACCTCCCCCAATGCTCTTTTGAGCGTCGAACGGTCCTTCAGGAACAAGTCAACTGCCCAACAATAGGGACAGGCTAGCCCAGCCAAGGCCTCTTTTCCTCTTTTTTTCCCCAAAAAGAGTGGAATTTGTTAACCGACTGGGAGCTATAAGTGTCTATGTCGGGGGGTGTCCCTCCCAAGGGGAAGACACCATGGAGACCACACCCCGGCCAAAAAGAGGAGGGGGTATTTTGAGTGGAATACGTCACATGGTCTTACCGAGTCTTGTCGGAAGTATGTCATGTGGAGAGGTCCCATGGTAGGTCCTACCTGAAGGGGGAGGTGTTTCTACAAAGCATAGCGACCGGGGGCAGAGGGGCCTCTGCCCAAGGAAGACGCAGTTTACCGACAGGGAAACAATTTTCGGAAGATATCACAGGGGGTCATCTTCGGGGAACCAGCACATGTGGAGCACCTACCTCAGTACAGGGCCTCATTAGCGCACGTACTGGGCCGGCAGTGAGTTTCTCCGCAAACTCAACTGCCACAGGGCTAACGATGAAAGTCATCCAGGGATCACAGTCTGTGAACACGACTGGGAGTCAAGAGTGCACGTCTTCACCTCAAGGGAGGGGAAAGGCGCTATGCGCAAGTGGTACACCTGGCCAACTGACCCGGAACTTACCTGCTCGTGCCTGCCAATACATGAGACGAGACCGGCTCAACCCGGAGATTGTAGAACCTCACAAAGGTGTTGGGTGCTGCCCAGCCCGCTGCTCTGCAGATTTCTGCCAAAGAGGTGCCACTGGCCAGGGCCCAGGAGGCCGCCACACTCCTGGTAGAGTGGGCTTGTACCCCGCAGGGGGTGGCACATCCTGAGCCTGATATGCCATCGCGATGGTGTCAATGACCCAGTGGGCGATCCTCTGTTTGGAGACAGCGCTTCCTTTCCGCTGTCCACCAAAGCAGACAAAGAGCTGCTCGGAGCTTCTAAAGCTCTGCGTGCAATCCAAATAGATGCGTAAAGCTCACACCGGACACGGCAACGTCAAGGCTGGGTCTGCCTCCTCCTGGGGCAGCTCTTGTAGGTTCACCACCTGATCACTAAAAGGGGTCGTGGGAACCTTGGGCACATAGTCCGGTTGGGTCTCAGGATCACGTGAGAGTAACCCGGACCGAACTCCAGGCACGATTCGCTGACAGAGAACGCCTGCAGGTCCCCTACCCTCTTGATGGAAGTGAGCGCAGTCAGGAGGGCAGTCTTCAAAGAGAGTACCTTAAGCTCAGCTGACTCCAAGGGCTCAAAGGGAGCTCCCATTGACCCCGAAGGACTACAGAGAGGTCCCACGAGGGGATGAGGCGTGGTCTGGAGGGATTCAACCTCCTAGCACCTCTCAGGAACCTGATGATCAAGTCGTGCTTCCCCAAGTACTTACCATCTACTGCATCATGATGAGCCGAAATAGCGGCTACATACACCTTCAAGGTGGAGGGGGACAGCCACCCCTCCAGCCTCTCCTGCAGGAAGGAAAGCACCGATTCGACTGCGCATCTCTGGGGGTCTTGGCGTCGGGAAGAACACCACTTAGCGAACAGATGCCACTTCAAGGCATACAGGCACCTCGTAGAGGGAGCCCTAGCATGAGTGATCATGTCTACCACCCAAGGGCCAGACGTGGAGATTCCAGAGGTCTGGTCGTGGGTGCCAGATGGTGCCCCCTCCCTGAGAAAGAAGGTCCTTCCTCAGGTGAATTCGCCGGGGGGGGGGGGGGGTGTCATGAGGAGCGTGAGATCCGAGAACCATGTCTGGGTGGGCCAGTAGGGTGCTACTAGGACAACCTGCTCCTCGTCCTCCCTGACCTTGCACAGGGTCTGTGCAAGTAGGATTACTGGGGGAAACACATACTTGCGTAGTCCAGGGGGCCAGCTGTATGCCAGCGCATCTATACCGAGGTGTCTGGTCAGGGCATACCAAAGCGGGCAGTGGGAGGATTCCAGGGAAGCAAACAGGTCTACCTGTGCTCGACCGAATCGACTCCAAATCAGCTGGACCACCTGGGGAGTCTGTGCAAAGCCCGATTCAGTACTCACAGGTCCAGGATTGGTCGCAACCCACCACCTTTCTTCGGTACGATCAAGTAAGGGCTGTAGAACCCCTTCTTCATCTCGGCCGGAGGGACAGGCTCTATCGCGCCCTTGCGCAGAAGGGTTGCAATCTCCACATGCAAGGTAGCGGCATTCTCACCCTTCACCGAGGTGAAAGAGACAGCGCTGAACCTGAGCGGGTGCCTGGCGAACTGAATCACGTAGCCAAGTCAGACGGCCCGGGTCAGCCATTGCAACAGGTTGGAAAGTGCGAGCCACTCGCCCAAATTCTGGGTGAGGGGGACCAAGGGGACGATCACGTCAGATGTACCGGCGGGTAGGGCCTCGCAGCGGGGCGGAGTTGAGGTGCCATGTCAAGGGGACTCGAGCCCCGTGGCCATGCTGAGTCCAGGGACATCGAAGCACTTACCTGGCTCCTGCCACTCACCATAACATTGGCCGAGGAGGGGGGAGGAGGCATCTCGCCCCCGCAGTCCATCAGCACCAATCCCGTGTGGGCGTGTTTGTGCCACAGCTGGGCACAAAGGGGTGGGGGTCCGCTGGTGGAGCGCCATACCTGCCAAAATGGGACGGTGAACGGTGGTCGTGACGACGGCCATGCGCACCGGATATGTGACCCAGGAGACAAGGAAACCATTCTTTTGTCAAGCTTTTGTCCTCTGTTTGGAGACAGCGCTTCCTTTCCGCTGTCCACCAAAGCAGACAAATAGCTGCTTGGAGCTTCTAAAGCTCTGCGTGTGATCCAAATAGATGTGTAAAGCTCACACCGGACACGGCAACGCCAAGGCTGGAGGGCCGGGAAGATTCTTCTCCCAGCCCTCCACTGGGGGATGGAGTGGTCTGTCCACCAGCTCCAGAGAAGTGAGTCTCCTCACTCCTGGGTCGCTTGTCTCGGGGCGCTTCAAAGCTTCCTCGGGTTCTTAGCGGCCAGCCGCAAGACGGGTGGCATCTGCTTCCTGCGGAGGACTCCACGCCAGAGCCAGCCCACGTGGCAGGCTGCGGCGGAGCCAGTGTTGTTGCTGCAGGAGGACGCCCTTGGCGACAAGCAGACATGGTGCAGGGTCTTAAGCCGCACCGGGGCAGCATATGTTGTAAGGCCTCTGTCTGCTTCTTCACCGCCGAGAACTGCTGGGCAAAGTCCTTGGCAGTGTCGCCAAACAGGCCGACCTGGGAAACGGGGGCGTCAAGGAACCTTGTCCTTGTGCCTTGTCTGCCTCTCCCATCTCGACCAAGTTGAGCCAAAGGTGGCGCTCCTGGACCACCAGGTTGACATCACCTGCCCAAGAGACCGCGCCATGACTTTCGTCGCCTGGAGAGTGAGGTCAGTTGCCGAGCGCAGTTCCTGCATCAATCCCAGGTCAGAACTACCCTCGTGCAATTCTTTTAGTGCCTTGTCTTGGTGTACTTGCAGGAGAGCCGTGGCATGCAGGGTGGAGGCGGCTTGTCCAGCGGCACTGCAGGCCATAGTCATCAGGGACGATGTAAACCTACAGGCCCTGGACGGGAGCTTCGGGCCTTATCCACCTGGGGCATCACCGAATACCCCCTGGCCACTCCACCACTGAGGGTAGTGAGAACAGGGGAGCTGGGCAGTAGATGGTGCCTTCCACAATCTTGTCAGCTCCTCATGCACTTCCGGAAAGAAAGGGACCGGGGCGGGGCGTGGCCGTGGGTGGCGCCCTGATCCTAGGAACCAATCGTCGAGCCACAAGGGTTCAGGGGAGAGTGGAGGGTTCCACTCTAGCCCAATGCTCGCGGCCGTCCGGGAACGCATGTCCATCATTTCCGCATCGGCCTGAGACTGGGAGACCATTCCCAAAGGAGGAAACTCAGCCGAAGCCTCTGCGTCAGACTGGATGAGCCCGCTCTCCGATGCTGCGCTCGATAGCTCATAGTCTTCCCGAGCTCCGAACGAGAGGTCGAACTCGCCCTGAGATGAGCCGGCGTTCTCATCCGAGAGCCTCACCGGGGCAAGCGAACGTGCTGGAGAATGGGAGGTCCGTGGGGGGATACCCGGTGGAGGTGGTCCCATTGATGTCCCCAAATCGCCCCCAGTGCTAACCGACACAGCCTCAAACCCGTAGGAAGAAGGACCGGTGCGTGGTTCTTACGAAAGCAAGCTGCGACCACAACGTTGCCATGGTCATGTTCTTGCAATGAGGACATGACTCATCCACAAACGATGTCTCCACATGGGCAGTGCCGAGACACGTAAGACAGTGATCGTGGCCATTGGAAGAGGTGAGATAACCAGGAATAATACACAAACTGGAAAGGCATCTTTAAAAAGACGTTCCGTGTGTGCCGCTCTTTTATGAATGAAAATATACTCTTTTAGAATATAGTCTCTATTTTCGCTCTGCCGAAGCGCCCAGGGGCGTTCTCTGCACTCCACGGGTGCAGAGAGGGAGAAGCCGCTGATATGCGCCGTAAATCCAGCAGTTTTGAGGTGCGTCTTTGGAGGGAATTGAATTCAGTGCACTGGATACAACTGCTCAGCTCCGAAGAGAAAATCTGAATGAGTGGTTGCATACCAGCTCCTTTTATACCCGTATGTCCGGGGGAGTGGCATGCAAATTCCTCTCGCCAATTCCCATTGGCCTTTTTTCAAAAAAGCAGAGGTGTTTGGGGCTCCCAAGAGTGACCCCTAGTGTTACTACATCGACACAATATCGAGTGAGTGACAGATAGGGAACTGCATTCGTCAAGCCATCTTTTTTGTAATTTTTTTTTTATGAAACTCAACAACTTTCCAAAGCTACTACATGCACAAGGAAGAGTTTAATCATATCTACATGTCATCATCAGTTTAATGAGGACCTGTCAGCATGCCTAATCTCAAAACAAAAATACCTGTGCTGCATCACTTGTAACAAATAGAAAAGTACACACTGAGAGTTGATTTATAAATATCTAGACATATTCCATTATTTCACGGTCCGATCTGGGCACTTACCTCTGCAGCAGAGGCAGAGTAATGGAAAGAGGGAAGGAAAAAAAAAAACAGCAATTATCAATCAAATACCATGCAACAGAGTGGAGCATTTGAAAAGACTTATTCATACAAAGATCTGTGGCAGTATTTCAGTGCCTCTGATTAGAATCCAGAATTGTAAATTGTGGCTAATTAGGCTGTCATGGGTTCATTAAGGGCTTCAGTGCCTCCCCTTTTCCTCACCTGCATGTATATTAAAACTCATTAGCCTCCTTGTCAGAGATTCCACTTGCATTATTTGCTCTCATTTTCCAATGATCCTCTTTCCTGCATAGTTTGAAACATAAAACTTCTCTGAGAGGTGAATTCACTAAGAATGCATTGCACCCCGCTGATAAGTAGCACAATTACACACGTTGTCTGCATTGTTTTAGCGCCTGATTCACTAGAGGAATTCTGCAAACCAGGTAACTGTGCAAAAATCTGTTCTGAATGCATTTTGCATGGCACAATTTCCTATCTTGTATGTCGGTTCTGAGTACTAAGTTAGTACTGTAGAGGCAGCAGTAGAGGTCTACAACCCAACCCGGGCCCAACGGGACCCGACAAACAGTTGAGTTTTGTGATGGGTTCAGGTTTGTAATTAATTAAAAAATAAATAGGCCTCTCTAACTTGTTTTGCGTACATGCTTTCACTCACAGACACGCATGAATGGACGAGTTAGGGTCCATTCACACCAAATATGTTTTTGCACACATCTGGTCAGTTTTTTCATTGTTTACCTTTGTAAGCAAGTGATGGACAGTCTTTGACCATTGCACTGTGTCTCGCTGTTTCTTCAACATCTTGAGTAGGACTGGCGAATTGTTTTTAGACACCGTGTTGAGTAAAAAAAAAAAAAAAAACATGTCAAGACACCTGCATTCTGTTTAATTTATTGCACTGCGTCTGACTAGTTTTTAGTGCAGGTGTCACAAAGACTTGAAGTTCAGGCTGCAAAGAGGACATCACACATGACTGCAGCAAGCAAGCCAAAGTTATTTTTTTCTCCCTTCTACTCTAATGGGCTGAGGGGCATCGTGCCTTGTTAAAACTGTGCATGTTTACTATTATTATACTGTTGTGAATGTTGCCTATGATGCTTACATAAAATATAGCCTATTGCAACAATACTGTACTTGCTTTTTAATAAAAAAAAACAATTACAAAGAGAGTGAGCGATTTTGGGTTCACCTCCAGTTTGGGCTTAAAATGGTATGGGTTGGGTTCGGACTTCAAATCTGACGTACCATTCGGGTCAGATATGGTCTCGAGGATGGGTGCAGGCTACATTTTAAGGCCCGTGCAGACCACTATGCAGCAGACTACCACGATCTGGCATACTTTGCAGGGACTGTAATCTAGGTGCCTGAATCAGCTGTTTAAAATTCTGAAAGTGAGCTTGACTGCACTGCGCGTCTAGATATATGGCTCTATATAACGCTCTTCTCCATCATTTGATGAATAACTGCTGCCATGGTCATGAGAAACTGTATACAAACATCTCTTTTAAACCTGAAGTATGTAACTTTTTTCTGTGTTAAAATACTTTCTCCTATCCTAGCTTAAAATGCAGAGATATCTATAAGCGAGCCATTTCTAAGTTATTTTTTTTTTCGAAAACTGTAAGCACTGTGCCTGTGTGACGCTTTGTTTTGAGTGACCTGTCTATTCAAACACAATGACATTGACTTAACCAATGGTGTATGTTGGGGGCCGAACTATCTCTTTGTTTTACCAACGGCAGACAGGCAAATTCAGAGAGCTGTTTTGAAAACAAAGTTTAGTTTTGCAATTCAGTTCGCTAACAGCACAGATATGACACAGAAAATTCAGTTCACCACCTGCTTTTCATGAGCAGTGATATTGTGTTGTTAATTTTAGCAGTAAAATAGCATTGAGTTTTGTGAACATATACTGTATATAATCATGAGGCTAATTTACATTTAAAAAAAGAAGAATGAGAATGAATTAATTAAAATACCCAAGGCAAAGTACTTTTTTCAAGTCTGATTTTATGAGAAAAAAACAAAACAAAGCTGGTGATATTTTTGCTAAAAATAGTATGTGGCTCCTTACACATATTGTGGCAGTTACCAGGTAAAATATCTTCCGAGGGGTGCTAAAAGCAAGTTCCCTTTCAAGTCTGTCTCTCGATGTTGCGTCAGTAGCTAACACTATGGGAACTCCACCCAGCAGTGATGATCTCTAAAGACCATATAGAATCACGGCAATCTATTGGCACGTGGCACTTGCCGCTCCGACTAGGGGTGTAAAAAAATATTGTATCGTATTGTATCGTACGATACGACCTTCACTATACAATACCATATGTATCATACGATACATAAACAAACACATTATAGTGTTATTAAAACCAAGCAGTGCAATACTGAGAGCTGCGGCACAATCTCCTTCCACGAGAGGCGGCGCTGAGCGCTCACAGGAAAACAGAGCAACACACTCACAGTACATAGGTGAGAAGACACACTTACAGTACAAACAGCAAGTAGATTGTACTGTAGCGGTACAGCTTGTCGATTTGCCAAACAGCGGTGTCATGTCCTGGTGCTACAGTACATCAAACATGTAGTTTTATTTACGGCAACATCACTGCGCAAATCGGTGGATTTATGAGGCAGAAACAGCTTCAGTAAGTTTAACAGCCGCCTCTCCCAGCCGACACTGAGCGTGACATGCACAGCAAGACACTCATAAGTTATGAGTCATAACTATCAAAATACAGCTTATTAAAAAAACCGACAACGTAAGAAACCCGCAATTACATGAGACTTATACTTATCTGCTTTTCACTTTGAAATGTAAATAGCTTTGAGAACAACACTTGCGCACATGTTATAAGCTGATATAACGCTGGTTTACATGCAAAGTGAAACAGAGGGAAGAGAGCAAAATAATTACATGTGCTGATCAACTTTTTTAATATTGCATTATGTACATATATCATAAAACCAGAGGTAAGGTTTCTCTCGAGTTTTTTTTTTTTTTTTTCACCACTAAATAACATTGAAAGTTTTGCTACAGTATTCAGCTTCAGCTTGTTCACAGGGGGCTTTCAGACAACAGGGCATGATTTTCTTCAAAGCTGCTTTGAAATGTGTATGTGTATTGTGAAAAGTGCTATACAAATATAAATTATTAGAGTGTAGACAAACGTATTTTCTGAAGAAAAACATGAAAATTGTGAGTTCATATTAGTTTTTCTCACCAATAAAACAAAATAAATGCAGTGCTGTTCTTTAAGTTACTAAGAGCTCTGCTTTATATTGACAATGCAAGACATTTCTGTGGCATTAATGCTTGAATAAGTTTGAGCGAAAAATTTGTGGGTGCTCATTTCCTATTGTATCGTATCGTGAAATTTGTGTTTTGTTACATGCCTAGCTCCGTGCTGTATGTGCACGTCATCGTGGGTATATAAACCTAAGCACAGCACCATTTTATCAAGATTTTTTGACTGAAAGGAGGAGCCATCTATCAGTCCACAAACAGTGAGAAATAAGTAGTACATCAAAGCAACGCAGCGTTTCGTCCCCTCCTTTCAGATTACATTTGTAACTGAGATTTTCTCCTAAAAAAGTTTTTCATGAGTTTCCATGTCCACCTAGACCTTGAAGTGGAAATGGTAAAGAGATTGTTGAGGATATACAAATTTGGCCTGCTGTCCGTATAGGAGGGACTCGGCTCAAGCTCTAGGTTTCCCCCCTTTGGAGTACTGAACTGAAGTTAGGGAGGTTGAGGGATGCCGAATCGTCACACGAGTGAGGTAAGCAGCTACTTATATGCACTTGCATTGTGATTGACAGGACTAACTTGTCAAGCTCCTCCCGAACCTTCGTTTAGAACTCCATTAAATAAACAAACCTACTTCCAAACAAAACGTACCTACTGTACATAACCGATAGTTTCAGAAAAAGCCAATCTATGGTGAAAAATGCAATTGCTGAAGCAACCACATCATTTTGTGGTGCTTCTATGACACATTCGAATCGTGTGTCAACTTGGGTGCTCTTCAGGACTCGTACCCTTTCTTTTGTATTGCAAGAGCAATGTTCTATTATTTGAACTACTGTGCAATTTGGTTGCATACGAACAAGCTTACAAATGCAGTTGGTTATGTAATGCAAACATGAAAGTGTATTGCCTTACAAATCTTGCACAATAGTAAAAGTGTTTAGTTGTCATAAGAAATCATTGCGTAAGGTACAGAAAAAAAAAGAAAAAGAAAAAAAAACATCTAGTACTTGATTATCTGCTATTTTACTTGTGATTTGTGCAAAAGGAATTAAAAGTCCTTTAGCGCCTCTACTGTTAATTTCACCAGGAAACTGCCACGATATGTGGAACGAGCAACGTAAAAAGTAATTTTGCAAAAATGTTGGTATACTAATGTGTTTCTATGAGACCAGGTAGACTATTTCAGTGCATTTATTACCTAGTTAAACTAAATTGTGAGTGGTTAGAGAATAAGATGTAGGTTTTTGCACTGAAATACAACACAAAATACAAATTGGCACAACTGTTCAGTTAATTTCCCCCTTGGGTATATTTTCCCCCAATTCAAATTACCCACAGCGCAATATAGACCTACAGCTCCAAAAACAGGTACAACTGAAGAAGATACTAAAGATGGTCTCTCCTAGCTCGCTCTCTCGCTCTCTCTCTCTCTCTCTCTCTCTCTCTCTCTCTACAGCATCAACATGTTTTGACAAGGATGAAACGCTTGTCTGTCCTGTCAGGATTTGAGCTAAGCTTAATGATCCAAGGCAAACATCTAATCCACTGTGCTACGGAGTGGTACATGTGACAAATGCACTCGATAGAGAAGAGCAGTGCCACAACTCACGCCACATGTCTGATCCCTGCCCATCATCATCATGATCCCTTCACCACAACACTAATGGCATTGCATTGCCTGCTCCTTTAGCGGCGATCACCCTTTGCCATTTATCATTGTGTGATGCATGATGTAAGTTAGTTTGCCTATTAATACTAAATGCCAAACTGCTCATCACACACTTCAGGGAAGAAAGTTGATTTTCAAACTAAGCGGCAGCATTTTTCATTTATTTATTTTTTTATATTTTGTGGAAGACGTTTTATGTCTGTTGACTGGGTTTCTCCAAACTGCTGAGAAATAAAGTTCTCTGAGTAAATTAAATACATGCATACATAAACAAATCTGAGAACCTGGTAAGTGATTAAATGTCAAGTGCTATGATCATTTGTGAGATTTCTGCAGCAAAAGGTCATGTATTGCTGGTTTCGAAACAGAACACACTACAAAAGGTTTGGACACATCTACTCATTCTTTATTATTAATATTTTCCAAATTGTAGAATAATCAACTCAAAAATGAACATCTTTTTTTGTTGTTGGGTAGAATGTTATACTCAGTGATAATTCACTTTTATTGCATATTTCTTCCATACAATGAAAATGAATGGGGCTAATATTATCCCTTTAAAGTAATCAAAACTATTAAAAAACTCAAATGGAAGTGTGTGAAATATTTAGAAAACAAAAAACTTTATTAATAGAATTATTTCTTTACTTATTAATTTATTTAATACAGGTTCATAGAATGCAAAGAGTGTTCAAAGCTGTTGTCAAGGCAAAAGGATGGGTACTTTGAAGAATCTAAAATATAAGATACAGTTGCAGGTATGTGGACCCTTTTGGATTTACATGTATTTCTGCATCAATTCATCGGGAATTATTTATTTTTTTTGTCTAATATTGTGACCTACTGTAGATGAAGATCAAATCGAATTTTATGACCAAATTATACAGAAATCCAAGTTTCATGTGGTGCATGAAAAAGTATGTGGCTTTTTAAAAGTATTGAGTTCCCATGTAGCCTACTGTATGACGAGCACGTTTTTGCTGCTTTTCTATCACTATCTGGTCCAACTCATCATACATTTAAAAATAAATTTAATTCATATCCATTTATATTTGTCAACAGACTCATTTAAGCATACACCTTCAGAATAAAAGTTGTATTCTTTAAAGGATCACAAAATGGTAAAAAAAAAAAAAAATAAAAAAAAAAATAAAATGTTCCTTGAGGTTAGTTTATAATGTTATAAAAGTTTTTTTATGCACAAAAAAAAAAAAAAAAACTGTCAAATATTTGTAAAACATGATCATTTTCCATCCTCATTCTGACCCTCTGTCAGAAACGCTCGGTTTTAGGCTGCTTCTCTTTTAAAACTTAAAAATAAATGCCCACTGTTCTGAATGCATTGGAAAAATAGTATCCCCGCCATGTATATTAGAATATTACTACACCATAACACATTAATTTCACTCTGCTTTCTTCACACATAATACAATTATTCAACTCAAACAAATATTCTTTATCCATTTATGTACTGATTTGATAATCAGCAGTGATTTTAAGCCCAAACCCGAAATCGCTCACTGTCTTTATCATTCCTTCTCCTAGCAAGTACTTGCTGGTGATGCAATAGGCTGTATTACATGTCAGCATCATAGGCAACTTTCGTAACAGTGTAACTGTAAACACACACAGTTTTAACAAGGCAAGGCAGCCCCTCAGTACACTAGAGCAGAAGGGGGGAAAATTTGCCTTACCGTTTATCGAGCGCTGAAACTTCGCTTGGTGCAGAACAATCTGGAAAAATGTTAAACAATGTAAGTCACCTCTTTGCATCTTGAAAGTTGAAACTTTAAGTTCTTTTTAACTTGGCACTGTCTAAAAATGTGCCGGTCCTGCACGAGATGCTGAAGAAACAGTGAGACATGATGCAACAGTCAAAGAGATTCATCCAGCATGTGTTTACATAAGAAAAAATTATGAGATGATGAACACAGCAGATGCACGCAAAAAAAAAAAAAAATAAATAAATAATAATAAAAAAAATACTGGTTGTTTGGATTGTATATTTGATCAAAACAGAACTACTGTTGCACTTTTAGTAAAAACTGTATTGTTAATTTTCTCTTGTTCCCATTCCCTCTCTGTCTGTTTAACCCTACACTATGTGTTCAGATGTGATTTAATAAGTGAAGAGATCCCATGGGAGGTCTTGCATTGAGTTTTCCTGCAGGTCCGTTCTGTTTGTTACTGTGCAGTGGCAGGGGTGCTCCCTGGCCCAGATTAATTACCCCCTTCTAATTGGTTTTGTGTCTCACAGCTGGGCTATGAAGGCAACACACTGATACATCCATTTAAATGACGGCCACCAGTCATCGTTGGCTATTAAAACTGGGAACTGGGACCCAAGTGGTCAATTTGTTCTCCTGAACTGAGTTTTTGTATGTGTATACACATTGTGTGTATTTGAGATAGAAACTGAGACAGTCACAACTTTTGTCTTTACCGCACAGCAGATAATTTGAAACCTCCGTTCTTGATGTGCTATCTGTCAGAGCAATATTTCAGAAAGTTGATGGTTGAGAGTATAACAGAGGTAGTATATCAGAGAGTAAAAAGATCTGGATAGTCCATGTGATAATTTAGATACAGTGTACATTCAATTACCATACATCTGCTAATGGAACTTTCCATGGATAGAGTACAAAATAGGGCCAATTTATTTTTCAACAAATTGCCACTGAAAGGAAGTACATAACCTTCGGAAAATGTTGATCGTCAACATCAGGAGGTCAAACTAAATGTCAAGCCTTTCTGTATTAATTTCAATTCATTTTATTTAGCTTGATGAATGAAGTCAACACTATATTTAAAAGAAAAAAGAAAATGGAATGAGATTATTTACTTGTCATGGCAAAAGCACAAGCTAAGCTAAGACTTTACATATCTAAACTTCACCCACAAGAATACATGAACTGGGTAAATGGAAAGACTGTCTGCAGATGATGTAATAAAGGCTAGATGCTGATTAAGTGCACAGATATTGTGCTGGTGTGAAGTTATGGAGCCACATCCATAAAAAGAAAGTGAGGGAATTGAATGGTGACAGACTAGATTCGAACGGATGTCATGTCAAATAAAACAAGTGAAGTGCATAATGAGGTGGGGAAATCTCCCTGTTTCCCCCCTGCTCTGGTGTCTGAAATAAAGGCCATGAGATTGGACTGTGAAAAGACAGCAGAACAGCTTATTAACTTGCAAATGCTCTATACAGTCCCATAGTGTTACAACTTATTAAAGTGCAAATATATGACACACACTCATAGACTTATTTCCAGTGTGATGGAGTATCATAGAGCTTACTCACTTTCTCATCTTTTCCTTGCTCCTTCCCTCTTTATTTATGTCTTTGTGTTGTCTTCTCTTTCTATCCCCCTCCCTCTGTCTAATTAATCTTATTAAACAAACATTGTGTTATGCAGGTTTCTAAATTCTGAAGAGTTTTTTTTTTTTTTTTTTTTTCAAATGCAGACTTAAATTTTTCACTGTCATTGGCATCATACATATTTATTCCAAGTGCATGTTTCCATGAAAATGTATGGGAAATACTTGTGATGTGAATCATAAAAATGCAAATAAAAGGTTTTTGTTGCTATCATTATCACTTTAGCGACCCTCTGGTGGTCTAATCAATTATGCAGACAGAACATAACCCCTGGGCACAGACCCCGACACCAACAGCACAAACTTTCAAGTCATCAGGCGTTTTGTCTAATGACAGAAATTTCACAACATGAAGACGAGGCCCATCAGCATCTCAAAAACAGTGCTGTTCCACATCATTAATTTCCCGGGCCCTCTGTAGCGGGAGAAAACAAAATCAAATTAATTAGGATGCTGAAAATGAACACGAGAAATTAATAAAAAAAAAAAAATTGAAATAAAGAAGAGAAAAAAGTGCTAATGAATGTGAAATAAACAATGCCATTATTTTTTAAGGGAAGGGAGCCTAACTATGTCATTGGCAGTTTCAGATTCAATTATAATGCAGGGACCTCAGCTCTACCTTTTCAAACGAGGTTTAGATGAAGAAAAAATAATTAGAAATTATAACCCTTGAGGAAATTGCAGACTACAGAAATTGTCTTTCCTCTAGTATCACACCATGTGATTCATATGTTTATGTAAGGGATGCTCATATGCATGGTAATGCTGCATTCAAGTGCACCTGGAAAGCTCCAACTTCCAAGCCAGCAAGTCATCTTCAGGGAAGCATATATACATGCTGTATGTCGGAAACAATAAACCTGCATCACTTTTACACAACTTATATGATTTTATACATGGTATCTACCAAATAATCCATTAATTTATATAAAAACAAGCCACAAAGAATGACTCATTAACTTTTTATTATTAAATATTATTTAGACTATAAATTAGGCTGTAAGCTTTGTTGTACCTAACAAATCAGATTTTCCTGATGATTATTGATATATACTGTATATATGGATTTTTTTTTTTTTTTTTTTTTTTTTTTCAGATATAAATAGGGCTGCTCATTGCACAAAGTCTTTTTCTTTTCAAACATATTTCTCAACACAACTTTGGTAAAGTGTGAGCAGCAGGGCAAATTACCGGACGCATCTGGTGGACAACTTGGCATGTTCTAAAATTAGCAACAAGTATTTTCTACTAAGGAATGCAGACACGTTAATGCTCAGCATCAAAATTATGTAGTGCCACGGAATGCAAATAACATAGTTTTCCATTAAATCTGACCCAAATGATTGTCAAAGGACAAAGATTATTTACTCTAGTCATCACTGGATGATATATTGTGTATATGTTTCTTTTATATTGCCTACAAAATGTATTTTCAGTTATAAGTATGTCATTTTGTGGTTTGACAGCTTGAATGAAAGACCAATTCAAGGCTACATACAGAGAAATTGCACAATAAAGGTCACCGTTTCCAATCGTTTAGTTTGCGCAGTTACAACAGTTTCAAACACTAACCTGCAAACTCATCAGCATCACTTTGTTCATTCTTGAAGTACAAAAACTTTCATAACTTTGGACTAGAGGTCTTCACGTGTCCACCCGAACCCAAGGACCCGGGACCCGTACGGTCTGTTTAACATTGTGTGTAATACCCGAGTCGATCCGAGAAGACCCGGCCGTGAGCAGATTGAGTCAGACAGCGCCAGTGATGATGAATCATGATGTGGAAGTACTGTGTGTGTTTTGTAAAATTAGGATGAGAAAGTGTGAGCCGGGAAATAAAGGTAAAAAAATAAATTAAAAAAAACAAGCGCAAACTGTAAGAGGCAGAGCGGACTCGGTCAGCTTTTTTTTGTTGTTGCTCATTACTTCAAGACAGTATTTTTTTGTTTGTTTAATTAAGTTCAGCTAGCCGTCAATAAAAGTTTTTTGTTGACATGAAATGCATGGTTTCTATATAAGTCTATTATATTTCTATATATTGTTTTTATATTTTACTTATTTTAATCTGTTCCTGGCACAGTAAATATTGATTGACGTAAGTTTAATTTTGTTGCGTTTTCCTGTTTCTATTGTGTAGTGCAACAGCAAACGCAAACAAACAGCAACAAAATCTGACATGAACTGTAACATGAATGTTGTCTCTCTCTGACGCTCAAATTGCATTAAAAAAGCTTATATTTCAGGTTTCTCCAGCTAATGCACATGTGCAGTGAGTCAACCAGAGCTTCTGCAGTGACGTGATGACTTTACCAATTGATGATTGGCTCTTTTATTTAGAAGGAGGGACTTATTCCGCCATATCGGTGTTTGACAGATGACGTAAACCAAAGTGCATTATTGGCGTCGGCGCGATTTTTGAGATATTGTGGTTGGAGTTCGTTCGCTTTGTATGTTTTGTGAATTACTTTTTCTTTTTAGTAGACTATTTCTGTTTACTGTATCTTGTTTGAAAATTTATTTTATTGCTTGCTCTTCCTCAAGTTTCCTGTTTTCTTAAGTGTTATTTTTTTTTTTTATTTTTTTTTTTTGTGTGTGTGTAATATATGTATCCCCTCTAATCTTTGTTCAATTAAAAAAATAAAATAAAGTTTGTTCGCTTTGTATATCTAAAATCTATGGTCAGACATGTCTCAGAGAGCACAGATGACAGCAAATTAGTAATGCTAATGTCAGCGGCCGTGGCACTGAATGAGCAATCGTTATTATAGTTCAAAAGGGCAAACAGTGGTAGTTATCGTATTATGCAAGATACAAAAAAAAACTGCAAAGCTGAAAAGTCGCGTTTGTCATCCGCCACCGTGACAGAAAGTGGACTTTTGAAGCTGAAATAATGAGTGGATTATACATGCTCTTTCAATCAGCAAGAGCGGAACAACATGGATGTTATTATACCAACTTTCAGAATGAGCTTTATTGCCAAGTATGCTTACACATACAAGGAATTTGTCATGGTGACAGGAGCTTCCAGTGTACAACCATACAAAAACAATACAAAAACAGCAGCAAGACATAGATAATAATAAATAATACAAAATTAAAATTAAATATACACGTATGTACAGACACACACATAAATACATACACACATACACATGGGTAGTGCACATCTAATACAATCTGTTATGTACAGTGTAAATACAAATCTGTTATGTACAGTGCAATGTTTTGTTTTTGTTTTTTGTTTTGTTTTTTCAGAGGAATGCAATGGCAGAAGAGGTTGGATGTGTTGGATAAATATAAGAAAGACTAAACTGTGTATTGCACATAGTTATTGCTCAATGGGGCAATTTAACTGTTCATGAGATGAATAGCCTGAGGGAAAAAACTGTTCCTGTGACTGACATTTCTGGTGCTCAGAGCTCTGAAGCGTCGGCCAGAAGGCAACAGTTCAAAAAGGTAGTGGGCAGGGTGACTGGGGTCCACAGTGATTTTTCCAGCCTTTTTCCTCACTCTGGAAGTGTATAGTTCTTGAAGGGTGGGCAGGGGGCAACCAATAATCCTCTCAGCAGTCTGAACTCTCCTCTGTAGTCTTCTGATGTCTGATTTTGTAGCTGAACCAAACCAAATAGTTATTGAAGTGCAGAGGACAGACTCAATTACTGCTGAGTAGAACTGTATCAGCAGCGCCTGTGGCAGGTTGAATTTCCTCAGCTGGCGAAGGAAGTACAACCTCTGCTGGGCCTTTTTCACAATGGAGTCAATGTGGGACTCCCACTTCAGGTCCTGTGAGATGATAGTGCCCAGGAACCTGAATGACTCCACTGCTGCCACAGTGCTGTTTAGAATGGTGAGGGGGGTCAGTGTTGGGGTGTTCCTCCTAAAGTCCACAATCATCTCCACCGTTTTGAGCGTTTTCAGCTCAAGGTTGTTTTGACTGCACCAGACAGCCAGCTGTTTAACCTCCCTTCTGTATGCAGACTCATCGTCATCTCGGATGAGGCCGATGACAGTGGTGTCGTTTGCAAACTTCAGGAGCTTGACAGAGAGGTCCTTGGCGATGCAGTCGTTGGTGTAGAGGGAGAAGAGTAGTGGCGAGAGCACACATCCCTGGGGGGCACCAGTGCTGATTGTACAGGTGCTGGAAGTGAGTTTCCCTGTCTCACAAGCTGCTGCCTGTCCATCAGAAAGCTGGTAATCCACTGACAGATAGACAACGGAACAGAGAGTTGGTGTAATTTATTCTGGAGTATAGCTGGGATGATAGTGTTGAAAGCCGACCTGAAGTCCACAAAAAGCCATCCTTGCATAAGTCCCTGGTCTGTCCAGATGTTGCAGGATATGATGCAATCCCATGTTAACTGCATCATCCACAGACCTGTTTGCTCGATAAGCAAATTGAAGGGGATCTAGAAAGGGTCCAGTGATGTTCTTCAGGTGGGCCAACACCAGTCTTTCAAATGATTTCATGACCACAGACGTCAGGGCGACAGGTCTGTAGTCATTAAGTCCTGTGATTTTTGGTTTCTTTGGGATGGGGATAATAGTGGAATGTTTGAAGCAGCATGGGACTTCACACTGCTCCAGTGATCTATTGAAGATCTGTGTGAAGATGGGGGCCAGCTGGTTAGTACAGGATCTAAGACATGCAGGTGAAACGCCATCTGGGCCCTGTGCTTTCCTTATCCTTTGTTGTTGAAAGACGCGGCTCACATCATTTTCACAGATCTTAAGTGCAGGTTGAGTAGCAGGAGGGGGGAGGAGGAGGGTTGCAGGAGGTGTTGGTGTTTGTGTGAAGTGAAGGTCAGAGTGGGGTGTGATTTTGGGCCTTTAAAATCTATAGTTGAACACATTCAGGTCGTCAGCCAGTTGTTGGTCCACCACAGGGCTGGGGGCAGGAGTCCTGTAATTCGTAAGTTGTTTCATGCCACTCCACACTGATGCAGGATCGTTAGCTGAAAACTTGTTTTTCAGCTTCTCAGAGTATCTTCTTTTAGCCACTCTGATTCCCTTATTCAGTGTGTTCCTGGCCTGATTGTACAAGACTTTATCCCCAACTCTGTAAGCATCCTCTTTGGCCTGACGAAGCTGCCTGAGTTCCGCTGAAAACCATGGTTTGTCGTTGTTAAATGTTAAATAAGTCCTAGTAGGAATGCACATATCCTCACAAAAACTGATATATGATGTAACAGTATCTGTGAGCTCATCCAGATTGGTGTTTGCAGCCTCAAAAACACTCCAATCAGTGCAGTCAAAGCAGGCTTGTAGTTCCAGCTCTGCTTCATTGGTCCATCTCTTTACAGTCCTTAATACAGGCATAGCAGATTTTAATTTCTGTCTGTAGGTTGGAAGAAGATGAACCAGACAGTGATCAGAGAGTCCCAAAGCTGCTCTAGGGACAGAGAGATATGCATCCTTTATTGTTGTGTAGAAGTGATCCAGTATATTTCTGTCTCTGGTGGGGCATGTAATGTGCTGTTTGTATTTTGCAGTTCACGTGTGAGGTTTGCTTTGTTAAAATCCCCAAGAATAATAATAATTGAGTCCGGGTATTGTTGTTCCATGTCTGTGATTTGATCAGTCAGCTGTTGCAGCGCCACATTCAAACACGCATTTGGCGCGATATACACACTCACCAGAATAAACGAGGAAAACTCCCGCGGTGAGTAGAAAGGCTTACAGTTAATAAAGAGCACTTCCAAATTAGGACAGCATATCCTCTTTAACGTTGTTACATCTGTACACCAACTTTCATTGATGTAAAAGCATGTTCCAACGCCTCTCGTTTTCCCCGTTAACTCCGCGATGCGATCTGCTCTGAACAGCTGAAAGCCCAACAGATGTAACGTGCTGTCCGGAATGGCTTCACTCAGCCAGGTTTCTGTGAAGCACAAGGCAGCAGAGTTTGAAAAGTCCTTGTTTGTGCGGGTGAGGAGATGTAGTTCATCTGTTTTGTTTGGGAGCGGAGATTTGCTAGATGAATGTTCGGCAGCGCTGTTCAAAAGCTGCGCCAACGGAGCCTGACCAGCGCGCCTGCTCGTCTCCCTCACCTGCGTCTCATAGCGCATTTAAACAACACAGCCGCGCCTCCGACTAAAATGTCAAACAAAACGTCCGAATATTCAAAATCCGGGAAAATATTAACTGGTGTATGCTGTCGAATGATCAGCAGTTTGTCTCTGGTAAAACTGACTGAAAAAAGATTACTAAACACAGGACAAACAAACAAAAATAACAAAACAACAGAAGCGCTCCACACCGAGGTGGCCATCCGCGGCGCCATCATGATGTATGGTCTTGGCAAGAAGGATGGATTATATGCGTCACAGCCAGGCACAGTGGAGAAGGCTACTAACGTTACATTAGATAAGACACAAAGTTTTATTTTCACAACTTGTAAATTAACTTGTTAATAGCAATTAGATGTGGGATCTGTGCCGATAGGGTTCAATCGGGTCTGTGTGGCCCGGTCAGGTCCAGGTCCAGATTTCAAATAATAGACGGGTCCGAGTCGGTTCTGGGTAGTACATTTACGGCATTTCTCGGTTCTGCACGGGTCCGGGTCCAAACTTTCAAAAAATAGACGGTCTGGGTCGGTTCCGTATAGCACATTTCCAGGTCTCTTCGGGTTCGGGCACACATTTTTGGACCCGTGAAGACCTCTAATTTGGACTGCCATCTGCTGCACCGCATCAGCTCGTCCTGTGGGTGTATGCGCGCGGCTTGTTTCAATAAATGTTATATCACCCTCTTGTGGTCTCCCAATGCTATAACAACAAACTGTTAAACAGAGGCCAACTGAGTGAATTGGAAAGCATGCAAATTAGGCTTCTAATTTAAATGTCGGCTATTAATATATCGATGTCTCAAAAATATGTTGATAAAATAACGCACCGATTAATACTCAATGTATCTATATTTTATGAAATCCTTTCTTCCATGTACTAAAGAGTTATCTTCAAACATCTTTGATCCATTCCAACAATGCAACTCTGGCATCGTTGAGAGTTACCACTGGTAAATAAAATTTTGCTTGGTCATTCATACTTAGGTAACTCCAAATTGCTATATTTCCAACTCCACTTGAAGGTTAAAATGGTTATGGGAATTATAGTCTTTAATTGAAACTCATCAACTATCTTGGCTTATAGGGTTACACGCAAATGTATTATATCTCATGCTGGTACTTGTCATTTACCAGAGACTTAAGAACAATACAAATTATAAATCTAATTGTAGGAACAGTTACCTTGGACCAACATAAGGTTAAGTGCCATGTTGAAGGGCACAAGGATGACAAATGATCTCTATAACCCCTCAGTCCATAGGTCAGCCCCAACCTGGGTTCAGGCCAAGGAGGTCTAACATACCTGGAGAGAACTATCCGTTAGCATTTACATTAATCACAATGACAGATAATATGATAAGATTAATTATATAACTGAATAATTACATGTCTTTTTCTTCAGATTTTCCTCCACTGTTCAACAAGCAATGTGGGGTGTAATCCAATTACAAAGTAATTAGTTACTTTAACTTTTAGTAAAAAAACGTAGTGTAATGTATTTCATTTTAAATTATTGTAATCAGATTACAGTTACTGACTTTTAATTAATGTAATAATTTTTAAGTACATTATAGGGTTATGCTTATTTCTGATATATTATTTATGTAGAATACATGAATTATGGCCCCGTAATGAGTCATTGTGAAGGACAAATGTAAGGTGCTGGGTTTATGACTTCTGTGTAACAATGAACAAGATAGAAATATAGTGTAATGAGTGGCTGCTGGTAATGATGAAGATGATGACGTGAAGAACCCATGTGCAATTTTATTGACAATGTGATATCCAAAGAAACCCTAATTACAAACGTGAAACATAAACATGAACTTGACTTGACTTAAAACTTGACTTGACATAAACATGGCTTGACATAAACTGACAACGTTACATTCACATAATACCTGACAAAGCACAATGGGAAAACATGAGGGTTTGAATACTTGGACATGGGAGAACATAAACCAACAAACAAACAGAACTCTAAACAGGATAATCAAACAATAAACCAATGAAAACAAGACACATGAACATGGAGGGAAAACAGTACATCACCTGACTAAGGACAAATGACATGAAACAGGAAATAAACTTTTCAAAATAAAAGACATGAAAAACATTAATCAACAAAATACACATGACATATAGACATTATTTTGAATTTGTTGAGCAGAAAAGTGTTTTAGAAAGTAACTTTAAAAAGTATTAGTTATTAAGTAAATTAGTAATGTGATTACTTCAATAAAGTAATTAGTAAAGTAATCTGAATACAATTTTAGAGGAATTAATTAGTAATTTGTAGTGGATTATTATGTATAAGTAACTTACCCAACACTGTAAACAAGTGTGTTTCTATGATTGTTCTATCAAAGTTGACTTTGATCTGAATGAAGTAAAAATATCAAAATGTTAGCATGTGTATGGATGTGTGTATACTTGGGTTACTTTACATTCATTACTTTCTTTTTACTTTTCTTTTCTTGCTAATTTTTATAGCGTTTTAAGTCTCTGTTTCACAGATATCATCTCAAAGTTGTATTTGGAAATATAAAATCTGAGCAAGTTATAAAAATTTTTTACCTGGCCCCTGGGCAAAGGATAGCTCATCTCCAGCATGTGCTCCAAGCTGAAAGCAGTCAACAAGCTAAGCCAGTTTTTCAAAACGTTCTGCTGATGTGATTGGTATCGTCCCCGGGCTGGATGGGTCCACTCTCAGCGAGGGGAAGTGGAAGGTTTGTCTGTTTTACCTGAGGATAGTAAGACCTTTCTGTAATCTACTCAGGGAGAAAATTATGGAGCTCAATTTAAGACTTACCCCATGAAATTAACACCCCCAGCTCTCTTTTCTGCTTCAAAGTTATATTTTTTTCTTCTTTAGAATAGCTAGCCATTGAAACTTCCTGAAGTGAGAAAGGTTTTGACTTTATTTTGGTGTTACCTTAAAAGTCAATTTCATATGTCTAATTTATGATTTTGCTGATGACATCATCAAGTTCTGAAATACAATAATGTAAATCTTATTTAAAGCCATTAAATCATAGCATAATTTTCTTATACTGTATCTACACTGAAGCAAGCTATGTTTAATAACCTATTGCTAAATAACAATAGTTTGAATTTAAATGTTATTCACAGTGTTTTCAAATTTGTATTTTTATTTTTATTTCATTTTAACTCATATTATACATTATCATTTTGCACTGATTTATCATTAATGAAGAATTAAGTTTTAGCCTATTAATCAGGTAATATTAGGTATTTATAAGTAAATATTAGTATTAGGCAATATTAATTATTTTCATTTATTAACAGCTCTAAAATGTTTATTCTATAATTTCCTAATACTAAGTAAGGAATAATTGATGACGGACTGTTGAATTATTGAAAAATAATGCACACCCGAGATGATAATGTGGTCTGGATGCAAAAGAATGACCGTTACACCTTGGGTGTGCATTATTTTTCAATAATTCAATGGTTACCACACCTTAATACATTGTTCAGGGTTTTATCGCAAGACATTTTCTGGTTTTCTTCTGTAAACGCTCTTGTGAGTGGAACTACTTTCTTCCGCCACGGATTCAGCTTTGATACAATCCAAGCCTTCGTTGCTAGTTCGAAAAAGTCACTTTAGAACTAGCAACGGAGGATTATGAGGCTTGCAGTGCTTTACTGGAACACTTACTAGAGTAAAAAAGGTAGTGCGTTTGTGAATGTGTGTGTCAGAGTTGTTTTTGAGGGATCGAATGAGAGAAACTCATAAACAGAGAGATCGCTTCTGGGATGACCTTTTTTGTTGCAGCTCTCGTCAGAAGTAACATCGCTTCAAAATCGCTTCCAAGATGTAAGTTTAAGCACTTCTCAGCAGCAGCTAGTGTCGCCATTTTTGTATATAGCTGTAAAACTTAACAACTGTTCCCTATCTGTCACTCACTCCACGTTGTGTCGATGTAGTGACACTATGGATCACTCTTGGGAGCCCCAAACATCTCTGCTTTTTTGAAAAAAGGCCAATGGGAATTGGTGAGTGGAATTTGCATGCCCCTCCCCCGGACATATGGGTATAAAAGGAGTTGGTATGCAACCACTCATTCAGATTTTCTCTTCAGAGCCGATCGGTTGTATTCAGTGCACTGAATTCAATTTCTCTCCAAAGACGCACATCAAAACTGCTGGATTTATGGCGCATTTCAGCGGCTTCTCCCCCTCTGCACCCATGGAGTGCAGAGAACGCCCCTGGGTGCTTCGGCAGAGCGAAAAAAGAGAGTATGTTCTAAAAGAGTATATTTTAATTCACAAAAAGAGCGGCACACACGGAACGTCTTTTTAAAGACGACTTTCCGTTTGTGTGTTATTCCTGGTTGCGGTCGTTATCTCTCCGCTTCTGACATCCACGATCGCTGTCTTACGTGTCTGGGCACTGCCCACGCGGAGACATCGTTCGTGGATGGATCATGTCCTCATTGCGAGAACATGACCATGGCAACGTTGTGGTCGCGGCTTGCTTTAGTAAGAAAGCAAGCCACCCCAGCGGCTCCCCGCACCGTTCCTTCTACCTACGGGTTTGAGGCCGAGTCGGTTAGCACTGGGGGCGATTTGGGGACATCAATGGGACCACCTCCGCCGGGTATCCCCGCACGAACTGCCGGCTTGTTTCAGGGCAAGTTCAACCTCTTGTTCGGAGCCCGGGAAGACGATGAGTTATCGAGCGCAGCATCGGAGAGCGGGCTCGTCCAGTCGGACGCAGAGGCTTCGGCTGGGCTTCCTCCTTCGGGAATTGTCACCTAGTCTCAGGCCGACGCGGAAATGACGGACATGCTTTCCAGGGCGGCCGCGAGTGTCGGGCTAGAATGGAACCCTCCACTCTCCCCTGAACCCTCGTGGCTCGACGATTGGTTCCTGGGCATGGGGCATCGCCCACAGCCATGCCCCGCCCCAGTTCCCTTCTTTCCGGAAGTGAATTAGGAGCTGACAAAATCATGGGAGGCACCTTTTACTGCTCGATCCCGTTCTTTCAGCTCCCCCGCTCTCACTACCCTTGATGGTGGAGCGGCCAGGGTGTATTCGGTGATCCCCCAGGTGGATAAGGCGCAGCTCCCATCCAGGGCCTGTAGGTTTACGTCGTCCCTGATGACTAGGGCCTACGGTGCCGCTGGACAAGCCACCTCCGCCCTGCACGCCATGGCTCTCCTGCAAGTACACCAAGCCAAGGCTCTAAAAGAGCTGCACGAGGTTAGTTATGACCCAGGATTGCTGCAGGAACTGCGCTCGGCGACCGACCTCGCTCTCTGGGCGATGAAGGTCATGGTGCGCTCTCTCGGGCAGGTGATGGCCACCCTGGTGGTCCAGGAGCACCACCTTTGGCTCAACTTGGTTGAGATGCGAGAGGCTGACAAGGCACGGTTCCTTGATGCCCCCATCTCCCAGGTTGGCCTGTTTGGCGACATTGTTGAGGACTTTGCCCAGCAGTTCTCGGCGGTGAAGAAGCAGAAGGAGGCCATACAACACATCCTGCCCCGGCGCGGCTCAAGACCCCACACCCCGTCTGCTCATCGCCAAGGGTGTCCTCCTGCAGCAACAGCACCGGCTCCATCGCAGCCCACCCCGTGGCCCGGCCCCGGCATGGAGCCAAACGCAGGAAGCAGATGCCACCCATCTCACTGCCGGCCACCAAGAACCCAAGGAAGGCTTCGAAGCGCCCCTGAGACGGGCAACCCAGGGGCGAGGAGACATCGTGAACAGACCACTCCATCCTCCGGTGGAGGGCTGAGAGGAGAATCTTTAGTTTCATTTTTTGCCGCATGCCCAAGAGGCTGCGGTACCCAAAAGTTTGACAAAAGAGTGGTTTTCTTGTTTTCTGGGTCACATGTCCGGTGCACACAGCCATCGTCATGACCACCGACCACCGTCCCATTTTTGCAGGTATGGCGCTCCAGCGGCAGACCCCCCGCCCCTGTGCACCCAGCTGTGGCACAAACACGCCCACACGGGATTGGTTCCGGTGGACTACGGGGATAAGACTCCTCCTCCCCCTTCCTCAGCCAATCTTATGGTGGGTGGCAGGAGCCAGGTAAGTGCTTTGATGTCCCTGGACTCAGCACAGCCACGGGGCTCGAGTCCCCTCCATGTGGCATCTCAAACTCCGCCCTGCCGTGAGGCCCCACCCGCCGGTACATCCAACGCGATTATTCCCTTGGTCCCCCTCACCCGGAGTTTGGGTGTGTGGCTCACGCTTTCCAACCCGTCGCAATGGCTGACCAGGACCGTCCGACTTGGCTATGTGATTCAGTTCGCCAGGTGCCCGCCCATGTTTAGCGGCGTCCGCTTCACCTTGGTGAAGGGCGAGAACGCCGCTACCTTGCGTGCGGAGATCGCGACCCTTCTGCGCAAGGGCGCGATAGAGCCTGTCCCTCCAGCCGAGATGAAGAAAGGGTTCTACAGCCCTTACTTCATCATACCGAAGAAAGGTGGTGTGTTGCAACCAATCCTGGGCCTGCGAGTACTGAACCAGGCTTTGCACAGACTTCCGTTCAAGATGCTGATGCAAAAATGCATTCTATCGAGCGTCCGTCATCAAGATTGGTTCACGGCGGTAGACTTGAAGGATGCGTACTTCCACGTCTCGGTCTTACCTCGACACAGACCATTCCTGTGGTTTGCCTTTGAAGGCCAGGCATACCAGTACAAGGTCCTCCCCTTTGGCCTGTCCTTGTCCCCTCGCGTCTTCACGAAGGTCGCAGAGGTAGCCCTTGCCCCGCTAAGGGAAGTGGGTGTCCGCATTCTCAACAATCTCGATGACTGGCTAATCCTAGATCACTCTCGAGAGTTGATGTGCGCACACAGGGACCTTGTGCTCCGGCACCTCAGCCGACTGGGGCTTCGGGTCAACTGGGAAAAGAGCAAGCTCTCTCTGGTTCAGAGCATCTCTTTTCTCAGTTTGGAGTTGGACTCAGTCTCAATGACAGTGCACCTCACGAACGAGTGCGCACAGTCGGTGCTGAACTGTCTGAAGGCGTTCAGACGGAGAACAGTGGTTCCATTGAAACTTTTTCAGAGGCTCCTGGGGCATATGCATCCTCAACGGCAGCCACACCGCTCGGGTTGATGCATATGAGACCGCTTCAGCACTGGCTTCAGACTCGAGTCCCAAGATGGACATCGTGTGGCCAACATGCCAATCTGTCGCCGCCTTTTCAGTCCTTGGACCGACCTTGCATTTCTATGGGCAGGGGTTCCCCTAGAGCAGGTCTCCAGGTGCGTTGTGGTTACAACAGACACCTCCAAGATGGGCTGGGGTGCCGTATGCAAGGGGCACACAGCCGCCGGCTCCTGGACTGGCCCGCGGCTGCGTTGGCACATCAACTGCCTAGAGTTGTTGGCAGTACTGCTTGCCCTGCGGATGTTCCGGCCATTGATCCAGGGCAAGCACATATTGGTCCGGATGGACAACACAGCGATGGTAGCGTACATCAACCTTCAAGGAGGTCTACGCTCCTGTTGCATGTCACAACTCGCCTGCCGTCTCCTCCTCTGGAGTCAGCAGCGCCTCAAGTCACTACGAGCCACTCACATCCCGGGCGACCTCAATACCGCAGCAGACGGGCTGTAATGACAGGTTACCCTCAGGGGAGAGTGAAGACTCTACCCCCAGGTGGTCCAGCTGATTTGGAGTTGATTCGATCGAGCACAGGTAGACCTGTTTTCTTCCCGGGAATCCTCCCACTGCCTGCTTTGTTACACCCTGACCGAGGCACCCCTCGGTATAGATGCGCTTGCACACAGCTAGTCCCCTGGACTAAACAAATACGCGTTTCCCCCAGTGAGCCTACTTGCACAGACCCTGTGCAAGGTCGGGGAGAATGAGGAGCAGATAATCCTAGTAGCACCCTACTGGCCCACCCAGACATGGTTCTCGTATCTCACGCTCCTTGCGTCAGACCCCCACCGGCGAATTCCCCTGAGGAAGGACCTTCTTTCTCAGGGATGGGGCACCATTTGGCACCCACGATCAGACCTCTGGAATCGCCACGTCTGGCCCTTGGACAGGATGTGGAAGACCTAAGTGGCCTACCATCCGCAGTGGTAGACACAATCACTCAGGCTAGGGCTCCCTCTACGAGATGCCTGTATGCCTTGAAGTGGCATCTGTTCGCTAAGTGGTGTTCTTCCTGAATTGAAGACCCCCGGAGATGCGCAGTCGGATCGGTGCTTTCCTTCCTGCAGGAGAGGCTGCCTCATCCCCACGTGGGACCTCTCTGTAGTTTTTTGGGCTCTAAGGGGAGCTCCCTTTGAGCTCTTTGAGTCAGCTGAGCTTAAGGTACTCTTTTTGAAGACTGCCCTCCTGACTGCGCTCACTTCCATCAAGAGGGTAGGGGACCTGCAGGCGTTTTCTGTCAGTGAATCGTGCCTGGAGTTCAGTCTGGGTTACTCTCACATGATCCTGAGACCCCGACCGGGCTATGTGCCCAAGGTTCCCATGACCCCTTTTAGGGATCAGGTGGTGAACCTGCAAGCGCTGCCCCAGGAGGAGGCAGACCCAGCCTTGGCGTTGCTTTACGCATCTATTTGGATTGCATGCAGGGCTTTAGATTCTCTGAGCAGCTCTTTGTCTGCTTTGGTGGACAGCAAAAAGAAAGCGCTGTCTCCAAACAGAGGATCACCCACTGGGTCATTGACGCCATCGCGATGGCATATCAGGCTCAGTATCTGCCACCCCCTGCGAGGTTACGAGCCCACTCTACCAGGAGTGTGGCGGCCTCCTGGGCCCTGGCCAGTGGCGCCTATTTGGCAGACATCTGCAGAGCAGCGGGCTGGGCAGCACCCAACACCTTTGCGAGGTTCTACAATTTCCGGGTTGAGCCGGTCTCGTCCCATGTATTGGCAGGCATGAGCAGGTAAGTTCCAGGACAGCAGGCTGGGTGTACCGCTAGCGCATAGCACCTTTCCCCTCCCTTGAGGTGAAGACGTATGCTCCTGACTCCCAGTCGTGTTCACAGACTGTGATCCCTGGATGACTTTCCTCCTTAGCCCTGTGACAGTTGAGTTTGCAGAGAAACTCGCTGCTGGCCCAGTACATGTGCTAATTAGGCCCTGTACTGAGGTAGGTGCTCTACATGTGCTGGTTCCCCGAAGGCGACCCCATGTGATATGTTCCGCAAAATTGTTTCCCTGTCAGTTAACTGCATCTTCCTTGGGCAGAGGCCCCTCTGCCCCTGGTCACCATGCTTTGTAAAACTCCTCCCCTTTCGGGTAGGACCTACCATGGGACCTCTCCACATGACATACTTCCGACAAGACTCGGTAAGACCATGTGACGTATTCCACTCAAAATACCCCCCCTCTTTTTGGGCGGGGTGTGGTCTCTGCAGTGTCTCCCCCTTGGGAGGGACACCCCCTGACGTAGACACTTATGGCTCCCAGTTGGTTAACAAATTCCACTCTTTTTGGGGAGAAAAAAGAGGAAAAGAGGCCTCGGCTGGGCGAGCTGTTCCCTATTGTTAGGCAGTCGACTTGTTCCTGAAGGACCGTTCGACACTCATAAGAACGTTGGGGGAGGTTACGTGACGGCCTGGTGTGCTGGCTACGAGGCACACAGTGGTCTGCCCGTCACGCAACACCAGTTCACGTAACATAGTTCAGATAGTTGTGCCGTTTTGTATAGGGACCCCTAGTGACACTACATCGACACAACGTCGAGTGAGTGACAGATAGGGAACGTCTCGGTTAATGTCGTAACCTCCATTCCCTGATGGAGGGAACGAGACATTGTGTCCCTCTTGCCACAATGCTGAACTACCTGCTGAAATGGCCAGGACCTGGTCTCAGCTCCTCAGCACAAAACCTGAATGAGTGGTTGCATACCAGCTCCTTTTATACCCGTATGTCCGGGGGAGTGGCATGCAAATTCCACTCATCAATTCCCATTGGCCTTTTTAAAAAAAGCAGAGGTGTTTGGGGCTCCCAAGAGTGACCCCTAGTGTCACTACATTGACACAACGTCTCGTTCCCTCCATCAGGGAACGGAGGTTACGAAAGTGACCATGACATTTTCAACCCTACTGAGATGCAGGTGTGCACTGACATGACGGCTCTTTTTTTGCTCGCGAGTAAGTGTGTGCATAATGTATGTTTGTCCACATGTGTGAGAGAGCTTAAGAGAGGGGGAGCGCGAGGGTGTTTCCCACAGATATTACAGATAATATAGAAACAGTTGTATTGATCAAGTGTATCTAGCTTTGATACAGCTCAAGCCTTCATTGCTAGTTCGATAACATCACTTTATAACTAGCAACGGAGGATGCGCTGCTTTTCGGCATTGGAGTAAAAAGGTAGTGCGTGTGTGTGTGTGTGTGTGTGTGCATGTGAGAAAAAGAGAGAAACTGAGAGAGATCGCGTGTGGAATTACCTGTGTTTAAAGTGGCTTTCGTCAGGAATAACATCGCTTCAAATTGTATGTTTAAATCTCAGCAGCAGAGAGCTTCAAAATTCACGCTTGAGGTATGACTGTGTGTAATTTGTGTTGTAGAACAAAACGTCCATATATTGTCAAGTAATGTTTAACACAGACCTTATTTTTCTCATAAGTTTATAAACCCCATTATAAAAACCCATAGGAAAATCTCAATGGAACTCATGGTGAATTCTCTTCTGGGTATTTGGACTACAAGCTGAACAGCTCTATACAGCTAGTGGTCTCCTGAGACCCTTCTTTTTATACCCAATGTTACATTAACATACTTTCAGAAGCGTTTTCCTGGCCAGATGTTATCAAAACACACAATATCACACACCATAATCTTGTATAACAGGCTTAAAATGGAATATAAAACTTGAAGACGCACAGCACTTCATAAATTCACTTTATATAGAGTAACAATGAATGTCCAATTAGCATGACAATGACATCATTAACAAGCACTCAGTCCAGCTGATTATTTAATTAGGACAAGAGGAAATGAGGATGGGAGTTAAATAAAAAAACTTGTTAGTCTCTCGCTCACAACAGTTGTCAACATAGTGTGCTTTGTGCCGTACCTAAGGATGGTACCTCGAAGTAATTACTCGAGTACTCGTCAAGTACTGGGTGTGGGGGGGGGGGGAATTTCGCCTTGTGTGTGTGTGCGTGCTTCTCCAGAATGAAGAGCGCAGTCTCTGCAACAGACAGAAAGTCACACTGCACTCTGTTGGAGTTTGTTGCTGTGATGATTCATGCTTCCTCCCATCTAACTTGGAATTTTTAAATTCATACTGGGAAAACTGTAATGGAATGACACTTTGTTGGACTAACAACTCGTACGGAAATCTTCAGCTCTGATTTCGCTGAGATGCAGGAGTCACGCAAACATGTCGGCACCTAGGGAGATTACAGTCAATGATAAACCTTCACTTTTATTAAATAATACACATTAATGAGTCAAAGTTTCTACATTATATAACAATAGAACCTGTTTAGCAAACGTGTGCAGAGACAGATGTTTAAAATACGGTGGATTAAACTTTCTTTTGATTATCGTAAACCTGTAGAACAAAAGATAGCATTGTAGCATCGTTTATAAGTTTGGTTGCTATGAGACATCTCTATTGACAATCAAGGAACTGCTGAAAATGACAATGTAATCAATCTCAAAATTAAAAATAAGGCCCCTCTTTGATACATAGTGTATAGTTGTCAGGTAGTTGTCACTGAATTTCGAATTCAGTGAAAAGTTACGTCAAGCATTTTCATTTTCGATCATCGTTTTCATGATCGATCATTGCTGTCACTTCCAAGTACTCGGGTACTCGGGTACTCGAGTACTTGTGCCCATCCCTAGCTGTACCAATCAAGGGTTCATCACATCGCGCGTTAAGACGGTGGCACGCGTACCCAGCAAAGCCCAAATGACAGCTCATTATCCACACAGCCATAAATTATGACCATTCTGGACAGAATATCAATTATGCACTTCTTAAAACAGTCGCCGGATTAAAGACTTCACAAAAGGCCACTTGCAGCAATCATTGCAGCTGATTAGGTTTTCATATTGTGGATGAAAGACTCACTGCCGAAAAAGGGCTGATCATTCAGTGATTCTGAGATGAGGCTCTTTTGTCAGTCTCGCATGGCATATGCTGCCAAGTTCGTCCTCATTTGTCTTCCTGCTGTTAAAAAATACAAAGTAACCCTTTTTGTGCGTCTAAAAATAACTTGGGCTCTTTTGGCATTTCACACTGTGTCCTAAGCAGGCGTGGCATGATAAAACAACATGCAATAAAAGCTATTTCTTCTATGAGTTTTTGTCCTAACCAGCTGCAACCACGACATTTTATGGGTTGCATGGGTTCTGTTTCTGCATTGTCATAAATTCGCTTTCCACATAACATGGAACATCAAATTCTAATTTAGAATCTATTAATCTATTCTAATTGATTGTGGTTGTGTTCTGTTGTACAATATTTTCACTTTCAGTATGGACAGACATATTACTGCATCATAAGGTGTCATGGGTAAATGCATATCTACATGAAGTTGGTGATGGCTTGTTTAAATCCAACATTCGTGCGAGACGTCATGGGAAGATCCCGCAAAGATAATGGCAAGACATAAAACTTAATGTTCTGTTCACAACATGACTAATAATAAAAATAAAAAAAGTTATCTTGGATTAACATGCTTGGCTAACTTGGAACACCTTGTTATGCATAAAATGAGATATGCATCGAATTTTTCTCTGAAGGCAGAGTCACTCATAGATTGATCCTGGCTGGTTTAAAGAGCACACTGCACATTTTGATCCATGACTCCTGGGTGAAAAGGATGCATTTTTGCAGCAATGAAAGCCAAAGCTGTTGAATGGATTTGAAGTTGACATTGTGGTAAATGCATGACAGACACTCGGTTGTTGAACGATAGTTTGTCTTTTGATGAACCTAGTTTGAATTGGGGCTTCTGTATGCTGACAACTGAGAGCAGGAAGAAAGCCCTCTGGTTTCAGTATGAATGGGTCAGATGTTCAATGATTAATACTATTTAACTACAGGAAACTACAGAGGGTGTAAATACAATACGGCAAATGCAATGGTTGTATTTTGATAATTAAATTCATACACCTGATAATCCTGCTGAAAAGACCATTTTAGGCCAGCATGAAATTCCATGCTGGTCAATGCTGGTTTATTCTTGTTATTGCTGATCTAGCTAGTGCTCCAGCATAGCCATAGCCAAATATATTTGGATAGCCAGCATGGTGGTGCAGCTGGCTGAACAATGCTCTAACTGGTTGAGCCTGGAGGGCATACCAGGACACCAGTATCCCATGATGAGGACCAGCATCCAAATGCAATATACATCAATCAGCCACAACATTAAAACCACCTGCCTAATATTGTGTAGGTCCCCCACGTGCCGTCAAAAGAGCGCCAAGCCGCATCTCAGAATAGCATTCTGAGATGCTATTCTTCTCACCACAATTGTACAGATGCTATTCTGAGATGAGGGTTGGCTCTGTTTTGGCGGCACGAGGGGGACCTACGCAATATTAGGCAGGTGGTTTTAATGTTGTGGCTGATCAGTGTATGCCTGTGAACAGCTATGCTCATCTTTTCAGCAGGGAAATTCCACTGTTGTATAGTTAATCATTGATCCACCATGCCTTAAATGATTGTCATGTCTCAAATCAGCAATGCATTCATTATAATTCTAAACTTAACCTGATAAAATTCTTAGATGGACAGTTCAGTCATGATGTATTTTAGCATACACATACAGTATAACATATGACTGAAAAAAAGCCAGTTATGCTTGGCTGCTCTGTGTCTGCGAGCATGACCTCTGTCAGAGGTGCAGGGTGGTTTTTCGGTCAGGCTGCAGAGTACTGCTGGCAAATGCCTCTTGTCTTGCAGGCAGCCCATGCCGAGTAGTAAATAAGCTTGCTGGCATGAGCGAGGGTAACAGGAAATGGTTCTGGCTCCAGACCCCATTTCAACCTGTAAAGGTCATATTGAGTTTAACAGCACTCTCTGTGTCCCATTCCCCTTTGTTGGGTTTTAAAAAAAATATATACAGGGACATTTCAGAGATATGGACCTACTTACCAATTGCAGGCTCTTCCATTGCATTAAGGTGAGTGGTGTTTGAATATGTTGTAAAACTATTTTATGATGCTCACCAATACGTGCCACAAACAGCTGTACAGGCCTTACACTCAGCTGCATTGTGACAATCTAAAGCAATAAAGAGTTGAATAGTAGGCATATTGTGGGTGAATAAAGTCTGATCTCACAGTGAAATTGGAACAGTAGGTTGACTTTTCTATAGCTAAAATTAGTCTGTGCTTACCGAAATACAAAAAAATGCCCCCAGTGGCCAAAGCGGTAATTGTTGTTGGGCGTATGGGCACATGTGAGCTCCATTTTCTGGGTGAAATGTCCACAGAGGGGTGCCAAAAGAGAGTTGTGAAGTGAGTTGTTTTCAGCTTTAAAGGCTGCAATATAGTAAAGAAGAATGCATAATTTAAAAACTGTATAAACCTGTCCCCAAACCTAAACCTACCCATCAGTGAAGTAAAAATGTAATGTTAGAGGGAAAAATGCAACCTTAAAATCATGCTCATTAATGATAATGGAAATGTGATTACTTATGATTTTAATACAGGATCGGAAACCTGGGTCTCCCACCCTGCTGACGCAATGCGCTTCTGGTCGTGCCACAGGGGAAGGTAAACATATTGGAGCTGATGCTAAAAAGTCTGATAGGAGATGCCGCTTGTCGGTGAGTCAGCATAATGTGACCGATCCTAGGACAGTGTTTCCCCATATGCATTTTGCAGCGGCGCTGCAACACTGCTAAATTATGAGCGCTGCTCTTGGGATTTCACATGGTTAATTTTAATATTCTTGATGCAACATAATGCTTGCCAGCCTCAGTCAGCTGTGCACTTTCTACACTGCGAAAGGGACCCCACCACACACACACACAAATAGACGCACTTACTCACAGTGACGTCAACACATAACAACACGTGTCAAACTCACTTCATTTCAAGTGGCCCGTGAGCTCTTTTCTGAAATGCAGGATGGCAGGGGATCACAACGTTTCACTGAACAATCAGTTAGCGCGTTCCTCGTGAATATAAATGAGCCTTCCCCTGTCATCTGTATGTTTTGGAGCACATTTTGCTTGCTTCAAAAGTGGAAAGAAACAGCGCTACACTGGTCAATTATCAGCACAGCTCAATCATAGCAGCACCTGGGCAGAGCAGATGCCGTAATACGCAGACTGGTCTCAACTGCACAGACTATTTTAAACGCGCTTGTGAAGCAGTAAGATGTGCGGTGGGGATTGTGAAACCTGTTTGAATGCGGTACATAATTGTCTGTTGCAAAACTCTTATGTCTCGTGATGAAATTAGTTTAAAATAAACAGCCCCCACATTCTAAACGGCACTGACAAAGAAAACAGGAACAAACATAAATTAGAAGACTTCTCAATCCTCACATCAGAACACTTACAAACATTTACTATGGATTTACTGTAGTAACTAACTGTACTGTATTACCTATAATAGTTGTGGCAGAAAAACGTTCTAAATGTATTTAGACTGCTGTTTTTTCATTACAAAAATGCCATAGTTCTTTTAATAGAAACCATAGTTACTAACCATGGTAGTGAGGAGCCGTGCATGGTTTGACCTATGGTTACCATGAACTATTACAAATATCATTGTTAAAACTATGGATATTATGGAAGTACTATGGTGCATTTTCATAATTATGGACCAAGCTATCAGTTTTCCATTTGTGTAAAATCTGTACTATTTTAATGTTCTTTGATTGTAGGAAAATGTAAGTTGTTTTGTTTGCCTTCAGGAATTTTAAGACATGGCTGTAGTTTAATAAGTAGGAGCCTGATGAAAGAAATCTGTAAAAAAGACTCAACTTAGTCACATTGTCAGAATATTTCAATTTAGCCATATAAGAATTAGGTGCTCATTTTTTCCACAGATGTTACTGTTGTTAATATCATAATTTTCATCTGCATCCCAACCTCAAAATCAATGCTGCACTGTCCAATGTGCATTTCAATGCACATAACATGTAATATTATTTGCATGGGTGCTACCAAAGCAGGTGCTGGTGCCACATTTTCAACGGGCCCTTTGAGGGCACAAATAAACCCTGATGTGTCGTTAATACGGGTCCAGCACTGCAGGCTTGTAGACGCATCAACAACAGCATCACTGCTGAAAAAAATCCTCGGGGAAACACTGCTAGGGTACCGGAACTCTCAGAAACAACATGCCGACTTCCTTTTGATCATGTTGATTAAGTAGAAGGCATCTCATGGGCATCATTTGTGACTATTTAAACTTTCTAAAAACCCATAGCTGCTGAAAGACCAGCATTGCTAGCTACCTGCATATGCCGTATTTTGGTATTTTGGATGCCGATTCCCAACATGGGATTCTGGTGTGCAGGTGTCCTCACCAACTTTCTTAACTAGCCTGACAAGCTAGACCAGCCAGCACTAACTAGCATAAACCATTTTGGACCAGCATGGAAATTCCCATGGAAAGACCATGTTGTATTTTTCAACAGGGATACAAGGATTTTAATTTATGAAACACATTGTAAATTTAGTTAGAATGTTAAATGTGGCATCTGACCCTTAAAAATCGAAACTCTCTGTAGGAATACTTGACTACTGTCTTGATTTCACAGGTCATAATGTAACATGTTTGGTGGAACAGAGTGCCTGACCCATAGATTCATAGAGCAGTCACTCTGCACTGATCTCCTTGCATATATACCCACATTTCCATCTCATTGTAAGCAGGTGGGCTGGGCCTGATAACAGAAGGTCTTTACCTGTCTTACAACTCTGGAGATACAGAATAATTCATCAAAACTCTCTCTGTCTCTCTCGCTCTTCTCTCTTGCTCTCAATGCCTTTTCATTTGAGATGGCGGATGCAAGTAATATCCTTGTTGATTTTATCAGTAGGTTTTCCAGGGTTTATTTTCACTGCTTGATAAAAACGTCAAAAATACAACATGTTATTTACAATAAAAAACTCACTAGTTGGCATTTTTAAAGCATGTGCATGTGTCCCATTCAGAACAAATAAGGTTTCTGACAGAAAAACCATAAGGGGGTAATTATTACTTTATGTCTCCAATGTTTGTTTGATAAGCAAGATCACAACGATATATTAATTTACATCATCTTATTATACAAAAAAAATAAACCTTACAGCCTTTTAAACTTTTAAGTATTCTGTTACTTTTATGCATTTGGCAGATACTTTTACAGTGATTTACAGTGCATTCAAGGTATACATTTTTATCAGTATGTGTGTTCCTGGAAATCAAACCCTTATCTTTGGCATTGAGGAAGTCATGTTCTACCAATTGAGCAAAAGGAACATGTTAGCATAATAAGAGTGGACCTCTCCCTTTTTTCCTTCCCCAGTTCTTTCTGTTTTTCATTTATATGTCACTTTGCTTTGTCTCTGTTTCCAGTCTGTTCACTGCTGATGAATATTTGGCACTTCTGTGTGATGGGCCAATAGCTCAGCTGAGAGCAGGATAATAGGGCTTTTCCCTCCTTATTAATAAAAGGAAGGCCTTTTCAGGCTTGCTCATCTTGAAGAGGGTGTTCAAATAGCATTTGGCAGTGGCCTGATGTTTGTTCTCCTCCAGCGTCTGCCTCTTCCAGGACATCCAGAGAGATTTACTCCGGCTTATCTCCAAAGGACCAGGATGTGCCTCCACGGCTGAGCGAAATAATTACTCACAGTGGCTTTCTATCTGTCCTACAGTGAGCGTTTCCACTTTACACACACACACACATACAAAGGCACACTCGCATGGCTCAAACACACTTGGACTCACACAGAGAAAAACAACTCGAGTTATTCAATTTGTAATTTTCTTTGTCATGTCAGAACATCAGGCGAAAACAATTTTTCACTTTGTGTTCAAAGAAGGCATGCTATGAAGCAGCGGTAAAGACAGACAGAGGGCTAAGACACCCGCTCTGTTTTTTCATGTTCAATTACATGCTCAGATTTTCCTGCTTTGTATTCAGATACACTACATCAAAAGTGTGTGTACACTCAACTACCACACCCATTTGTGCTTGATGAACATTTATGGGAGAATTCACAAATAATTTACTGGATATATACCCACTTCTCCATTATTTGATCATCATTTAATGGACTACTGCTGCTATAATCAAAAGAAAATGTACACAAACCTCTCTTTTATAAAAATAAATAAATAAATAAAAAGTTTTCCATGGGCAGCAATAGCACAATGTTTGTTGTACCATGCAAACAGCGACCACAAAATGTGACCACTGAAGATTGTCTGCTCTCGTTACTGATCAAAATTTGTGACTATTAATATTTGTTATTTGTCCATAACTTTAGTTTCCATCACTTAGTGCTGCACTTAAGTTCCCACTGAGAGCTGAAAGCTCATGACAAGAGATTTTGCAGACCATTCTAAGAGTAAGAGACTATTCTGTAAATATTCTATAAAGTGTTACCCACAGATTTTTTGCTTTTTCAAAGAAAAAGAGGGACAACTCGAAATGTATGTTTTGTGGTAGTCTACATAATGCCACAAATGCTGTCGATTGAGCTTAACTTGAACCCAGAACATTCCTTTAAAAGGTACAAGAGCTGTCACTGGGTTGGTACCCTTAAGGGGGACCTTTTTCTGTACCTCTAGCAAAAATTGATAAGTCGTTTGGGTACATAATTGTACCCTAAGGACCTATTAGTCCCTTTCCCACCTAGAGTCATGATACTTTTCCTTTAATAACTTTCTTGTTGAGAACTCTTATGTGGAACAGAACACCCGAGGAGACTTTTCCCCAGTTGCATTCACATTCGCAAAAGTTACCACCAAAGTGACGTCATCAAGTATCGACCATTTTTCTTCTCATGTGGTTGCAATGCGCGATTCAATGACAACAACAACAATGAAATCAATAACACCAACGGAGGACAACGGGATTGGATTTACACATTTGTTAGGGCTGTTTTACATGAGCTTTGGCTGCATCTGAAAATGTAGGCAGCTGCCTAATCAGTTAATGGTTTAAATGACAGCATTTTTGGATGCAAGTCCCTATATGCCCCAAAAGTACCTACTCTGGAGTAGGAGCTAAAAATCACCCTAAAACGGCTCAGAGGAACAATAGTTCCATAGGTGCAAAAGCAACGATAAGTACTAGTCCTTAGGAAAAGTACTTAAAAGGCCTATAGTGTGCCTTTAAATGTACTTTTTTGTGTTTTGTCCCTATGGGAATAAACAATTTACCTTTTTGTCTCCTTAAGGGTACAAATATGTACCCAAAAAAAAGGTACCACCCCAGTGACAGCACTGTACCTTAAACAGTACCCTTTTTTTTGGAGAGTGTACAGTAAAATACAAACTTTCCCTTATACATTCATATCAAATTAAACCTAAGCTCTTAATGTTATGAAAAATTGTAAACATGTTATGCTTAACTACCCATATACTGTAGATAAACAATGTGCAACATGACTTTTCATAAAGCACTAAAGCAATGTCATCAGCATTAGATGACATATATGAAGTCATCATATACGACATGTTTATGACTCACATTTGGGGATGAGCTATGATCCCTTGGAGTGTGGCAAATAGTGGAAATTGATAAGCACAGTTAATGCAGCTATAATCTGTTAAATCTCTCTTGTAATTGAACAGATGGAGGAAGGTCTTTACTGTCCTGCCCCAAAGAAAGGCAAAAAATTTTAGTGGCCCAATAGAGAGATATTTTTAAAGCTGAACAGGAGTTGGACAGGAGGAGGGAGGATCACAATAGTAATTACGTCACAATCACCAGACTGTCAAATCTCATGACTATGCCATCTCATTTTTTTCACATTTCTTACAGCTAAATTGCAGTTATGCTTCTGTATTCAGTGCAGCAGTATGAATGAGAAAGGTAGATTCACATTACCGAAAGCAAATACCAGTGCTTGCAAGGTAGCTACTTAAGCTTAGGTTTTAGACTTTGGTTTTGAGGCTTTGCCATTGCTGGCAATGTAGATGGTTACATAGATGTAAGAATGAAAGGACCAATCACAATTCAACAAGCAAATAGAAGTAAGGAAGAGGATCAATCACAATTCATATGCAAATGTTACAATGACTTTATAAATTAATTTATAAATTTATAAATTTTATAAATTAAAAAGCAGACAATGTTACTTTATCTACAAACAATATATATATATATATATATATATATATATATATATATATATATATATATATATATATATATATATATACAGTACTGTCATACAAAGTCCGGTAAACATAAAAAAGCTATATCAATATTCGGTGTGACCACTTTTGCCTTTAAAACAGCACCAATTCTCCTAGGTACACCTGGACACAGTTTTTCTTGGTTGTTGGCAGATAGGATATTCCAAGCTTCTTGGAGAATTTGCCACAGTTCTTCTATCTATTTAGGCTGTCTCAATTGCTTATGTCTCTTCATGTAATCTCAGACTGACACGATGTTCAGTGGAGGGCTCTGTGGGGGGCATGCTATCTCTTGCAGAACACCCTGTTCTTCTATTCTAATCTTTTCTATTTGCAAAAGAAATGTTTGGGAGTCTAGCATTTATATTTCCTACTGACACACTAAAGCTGAAGATATAAATAAGCATCTTAAGACAAATGGACTCAAGATGGCGCCGAGTATGGCTGCTGCGTTGCGAGCTCCGACACAACATAGCAATGGTTTGTTTGTTTTGTTTACAATTCTTATGTTTTTTGTCTTGGATGTTGTCTGCCTTATTGTCTACGACAGACAAACACTTTTGGACATTGGTTCAGCGATCTCACACCGAAAACCGGACTTCACATTCCTCAATGCCGACCCGCTGTTTACAAACACGCAAGCGGAGCCCTTTGTCTGGGCAGCACGGCCGCGGAAACGCAGGAGGAAAAGGGGAAACAGAGCCGGCGTTCTCATCAGAGTAAGATGCCACGCAAATCGACCCCCGCTACCCACTATTCTACTGGCAAATGTTCAGTCTCTGGATAACAAGCTCTGCGAGCTGAAAGCGCGGATCTCTTTCCAACGAGAGACGAGGGACTGCTGCATTATCTGCCTTACGGAAACTTGGATGTCTGCGGAGATTCCAGACTCAGCCATTGAACCCGCGGGGTTCTCCATGCTCCGAGCGGACAGAGCGAAAGACCTCTCAGGTAAAACTAGAGGAGGTGGTGTATGTTTTATGATCAACAAATCCTGGTGTGATCAGAGGAACGTACATTCCATCAAGTCTTTCTGTTCTCCTGATCTGGAATTTCTTATGCTTCTGTGTCGACCATTCTGGCTACCGAGGGAATTCACAGCGGTCATTATCACTGCTGTGTACATTCCCCCACAAGCCGACACAGACCGGGCACTCAAGGAACTGTATGGGAGTATAAGTGAGCAGGAAACCACGCACCCTGAGGCCGCGTTCATTGTGACCGGGGACTTTAATAAAGCCAGTTTAAAATCAGTCGCACCAAAATATCACCAGCACATTAGTTTCAACACACGAGGGGACCGGGTTTTGGACCATTGCTACTCTCCGTTCCGGGATGGCTACAAATCCCTCCCCCGCCCACCATTTGGCAAATCGGACCACTCTTCCATTCTGCTTCTGCCCGCTTACAGGCAGAAATTGAAACAGGAAGCACCCACCCTCAGAACGATCCAGTGCTGGTCGGACCAATCAGACTCTATGCTACAAGACTGTTTTGATCGCACGGACTGGGAGATGTTCCGGTCCGCCTCTGATGACGACATCGAGCTTTACGCTGATAGCGTAATGTGTTTCATCAGAACGTGTGTAGAGGAAGTGATTCTGACCAGAACTGTGCGAATCTATCCGAATCAGAAGCCGTGGATCAATAGCGATGTTCGCGCGGCACTTAATGTGCGGACCTCCGCTTTTAATTCCGGGAACGCGGAGGAGCATAAACAAGCCAGTTATGCCCTCCGAAAAACTATCAAAACAGCAAAACGCCAGTACAGGAGCAAGATTGAAGGACAGTTTAACACCACCAACTCTAGAAGCATGTGGCAGGGAATTAACAACATCACGGACTTTAAAGGGAATAAAAACTCCGCCATGAACACCAATGCCTCTCTACCGGATGAGCTAAATACTTTTTATGCTCGTTTCGAGGGAAATAACACCGCCCTCGCGGAGAGAGCTCCCGCGGCTGAAGCTACAGAGGTTAGTTCACTCTCCGTCTCTGTAGCGGATATTCACCCGATCCTTCCGACGGGTGAATATCCGCAAAGCCGCGGGTCCAGACGACATTCCGGGCCACGTCATCAGAGCTTGCGCGAACCAGCTGGCTGGTGTTTTTACGGACATTTTCAACCTTTCCCTCTCTTTGTCTGTAGTCCCCACATGCTTTAAAACATCCACCATTGTGCCTGTTCCAAAACAATCAAAAATAACGTGTTTAAATGACTGGCGTCCTGTTGCTCTGACCCCCATCATCAGCAAATGTTTTGAGAGACTAATCAGAGATTACATCTGCTCTGTATTACCACTCAATCTTGACCCGCTGCAGTTTGCATACCGCAACAACCGCTCCACTGATGATGCCATTGCATCTACAATACACACTGCTCTCTCCCACCTAGAAAAAAGGAACACTTATGTGAGAATGCTGTTTGTAGACTACAGCTCAGCATTCAACACCATAGTGCCCTCCAAGCTAGATGAGAAACTCCGGGCTCTGGGCTTAAACAGCTCGCTGTGCAGCTGGATCCTGGACTTCCTGTCAAGCAGACGCCAGGTGGTTAGAATAGGCAGCAACATCTCCTCATCACTGACCCTCAACACTGGAGCCCCGCAGGGCTGTGTTCTCAGCCCACTACTGTATTCCCTGTACACACATGACTGTGTGGCAACACATAACTCCAATGCCATCATTAAGTTTGCTGATGACACGACGGTGGTAGGTCTGATCACTGACAATGATGAAACAGCCTACAGAGAGGAGGTGCACACTCTGACACACTGGTGTCAGGAGCACAACCTCTCCCTCAACGTCAGTAAGACAAAGGAGCTTGTGGTGGACTTCAGAAGAAAAGACAGAGAACACAGTCCCATCACCATCAATGGAGCACCAGTGGAGAGAGTCAGCAGCTTCAAGTTCCTGGGTGTCCACATCACTGAGGAACTCACATGATCCGTCCACACTGAAGTCGTTGTGAAGAAGGCTCATCAGCGCCTCTTCTTCCTGAGACGGCTGAGGAAGTTTGGAATGAACCGCCACATCCTCACACGGTTCTACACCTGCACTGTGGAGAGCATCCTGACTGGCTGTATCTCCGCCTGGTACGGCAATAGCACCGCCCACAACCGCAAAGCACTGCAAAGGGTGGTGCGAACTGCCAGACACATCATCGGAGGTGAGCTTCCCTCCCTCCAGGAAATATATACAAGGCGGTGTGTGAAAAAAGCTCGGAGGATCATCAGAGACTCCAGCCACCCGAGCCATGGGCTGTTCTCACTGCTACCATCAGGTAGGCGGTATCGCAGCATCAGGACCCGCACCAGCCGACTCCATGATAGCTTCTTCCCCCAAGCAATCAGACTTCTGAACTCTTGATCTCCCACGATCAAAATACATCAGCCCTGCACTTTATTCCTCTTTTATCTCACACCGGACTGTCATAAATTATATTACTGTTATTATATTATGTCTCTCTAACAACTGACTATCAACCGACAGCCTGAATGTCAATACAGTACAATACTGTACATTCTATATATATATATACACACTTTTTTATATATATTTTTTTTAATTTTTATTGAATAATGTGTATCTATATAGTATCTATATAGTAAAAAACAAAAAAACAAAAACAGCATATTGTATACTGTACAGTGTATGTTATTATTTGTATATTGTTGAGTGTAATTATGTGTATAACAGATGTTTAAATTGTGTTGTGTTAATGTGATGTTTTAAGTTGTGTAATTATGTATAACAGATGTTTAAATTGTGTTGTGTTAATTTGATATTTTAAGTTGAGTGTAATTATGTGTATAACAGATGCTTAAATTGTGTTGTGTTAATGTGATGTTTTAAGTTGAGTGTAATTATATATAACAGATGTTTAAATTGTGTTGTGTTAATTTGATGTTATTGTAAATTGGTATATGTCTCATCACTGTCACGACTGCTATGTTGATCGGAACTGCACCCAAGAATTTCACACACCATTGCACTTGTGTATATGGCTGTGTGACAATAAAGTGATTTGATTTGATTTGAAATGCTTTTGTGAAACATCGTATGTGCCTAAGACTTTTGCACAGTAATATATATATATATATATATATATATATATATATATATATATACATATCAGTCACGGCCCATGCATTTTAAGTCTAGGCATTCAATGTGATTCATGCCTGTGGCAGCGGGGGCGTGGTCAAGCATCTCTCCAGGGAGAGAGAGAAAGCGGTAAGGGCGCTTACACCTGAGCTAAATTATGTCTAACACCTGTCTCTAATTTCAGTGAGCACGGGGAGAGCGGCATAAATAGAGCCAGACCGCAAGTAGACGAGGGAGAGCCTGGGAACCAGAGACCCTACTGTGAAGCCAAGAGCTTATTATTGCAAAGCTGAGAGTTTATTTTTGAAGCCAAGAGCTTATTATTGCAAAGCTGAGAGTTTATTTTTGTGAAGTAGTTTGTTTATTTTTAGAGTGAATTATTGAACACTGTGAAAGCCCTGAAAGAGTGTATTTGCTGCAGTGGGGAGAATAAAACGCTTACCTGAACCAGGAAATCTGCTTCTCGCCTCCTCCTTTCACTGAGAAGTGTTACACTGGTGCCGAAACCTGGGAAAAGGTTTGAAGATGGACAGAAGTCGCCCTGTAGAGTCCTCCCAGTTGGCTGAGATCCTCCAAGCCCTTGCTGGCTTACATCGGAGTCACCAGCAATCCCTGCTTGAGCTCCAGCAAGATCAAGACCGGCTGTTTGTGGAGCTCATGCGCGCTCAAGCAGAGGACCGACAGGCGATCCGGAGCCTCCTCAGCCAGGAGGCATCCCCAACCGCGACCCCGGACACCCACACGCCGTTACCCCCACCTGCGTTACAGAAGATGGGGGCGGCGGACGACCTAGAGGCGTTCCTGGATCTCTTCGAATGCACCGCCGAGATCTGGGGCTGGCCGCTCGGCTAGTGGGCGGCCCGACTCATCCCGCTACTGTCCGGGGAAGCCCAGCTCACGGCTCAACAACTGCCAGCGACGAGCCTCCTGGCTTACGGAGACTTAAAGAAAGCCATCCTGCAATGGGTTGGTCGGAGTCCGGAAGAAAGTCGTCAACTCTTCCAGAGCCTGAAGCTGGAGAGCTCTGACTGCCCATTTGTCTTCGCCCAACGGCTCCGCGACTCCTGCCGAAGATGGTTGCTAGCGGGGGACCGCGGCGTTGACGGGATCATCGACCAGGTGGTACTGGAGCAATTAATACATCGACTGCCACAGGGGATGGTGGAGTGGGTCCAGTGTCACCGCCCGGCGTTGCTGGAGGAAGCCATCCGGCTTGCGGAGGACCACATGGCGGCGATCCCGAGGGCAGAAGAGCCCTCCCACTCTCTCTCTCTTCCCCTCGCCTATCTCCTTTCGTTCTGCTCTCTCTCCAGGTCCCGTTCCTGCCCCATGCAGACGAGGAAGACTTCAGCCACTGAGACCAGTTCCCTGGGTGTGGGAGCCGACACATTCCCCTATCCCGATGCCCCGCTGCTCTCCCCATCGGGGGGGGCACCCGCCAACGCAAGTGCGGGTGTAGTGCCTGGGCCAGCCAGCTGGAGGTGCGGGGACCCGGACCACTTCCGGGATCAGTGCCCTCTGATGGAGCTGGGGATGGTGGTGCGGGTCTCTGACCTCCCACAGGCTGCCCCCGACCAGGCCAGAGCGTACCGGATACCGGTAAATGTCAAGGGGGGTACTCACCAAACGTTGGTGGACACCGGGTGTAATCAAACCACTATCCACCAACGCTTGGTTCAACCCGAGGCATTGGGCACAATTAAAATGGTGAGGGTAAAATGTGTGCACGGGGATATTCACAAGTATTCAAGGAATTCCCTGAGGGGGATTTTCCTTTGGAGCAGTCGCGAGACGAAACCCTCAAATACGCCTTCGACCAAGTGAGAGTCATCGATGGTCAGCGACTCCAGCCGGACATCGCCCTTTCATACCCCTATTTTGCGATTATAAATGAGTGGTTGTATAGAGTGACACAGGACACTCAGACTAAAGAGGATACAACCCAACTTTTGATTCCACGGAGCCGTCAGGAAATGGTATTCCAGGCGGCTCATTATAATCCCATGGGGGGTCACTTAGGAGAAAGGAAAACACTGAACCGTCTAATAGCCTGTTTCTATTGGCCAGGCATTGGCGGCGATGTCCGCAGATGGTGTGCGGCATGCCGCGAATGCCAGCTGGTTAACCCACCGGCCACCCCAAAAGCGCCATTGCGCCCTCTCCCTTTGATCGAGGTCCCTTTGAGAGAATTGGAATGGACCTCGTCGGGCCATTAGAATGGTCAGCACGCGGACATCGCTTTGTATTGGTCCTAGTGGACTATGCAACGCGATATCCGGAAGCAGTGCCTCTTCGCAACATTTCAGCATGCAGTGTTGCGGAGGCACTCTTCAAAATAATCTCCCGGGTGGGGATTCCGAAAGAAATCCTCACCGATCAGGGCACAACGTTTATGTCACGGATACTACGTGAACTGTACGAGTTGTTAAGTATTAATTCGATTCGCACCAGCGTATACCATCCTCAAACGGATGGCCTGGTGGAACGATTTAATAAAACCCTAAAAAACATGATTCGTAAGTTCATGCACAACGATGCTAGAAATTGGGATAAATGGCTCGACCCCCTGTTATTTGCAGTATGAGAGGTCCCGCAAGCCTCCACTGGCTTCTTCCCATTCGAGCTGCTGTATGGGCGACACCCACGCAGTGTGCTTGATGTATTGCGAGAGGCCTGGGAGGAGGGACCTTCAAACAGTAAAAATGAAATTCGATACGTTCTTGATCTTAGAGCAAAACTCCACACTTTGGGGCAGCTAACACAGGAGAATTTGCTCCAAGCTCAAGAACGACACGCCGACTGTATGACAGGGTAACTCAGCTAAGGGAATTTGCACCGGGAGATAAAGTGCTTGTATTGCTTCCCACATCGAGCTCTAAATTACTCGTTAAGTGGTAAGGACCCTTTGAGGTCACACGACAAGTGGGAGATCTCGATTATGAGGTTAAACGAACTGATAGAGGGGGCGCATGTCAAATATACCACCTCAATCTCCTGAAATTGTGGAGGGAGGTGGTCCCCGTGACGTTGGCTACAGTAGTTCCTGAGAAGGCAGAGCTCGGACCGGAGGTGAGTTCAAAACATAAACAGTTCACCCCGGTCACTTGCGGAGACCACCTCTCACCGAGTCAACTCGCGGAGGTTGCTAGGTTGCAACAGGAGTTTGCGGATGTGTTCTCCCCTCTACCTGGACGTACAAACCTCATCCATCACCACATCAAGACCGAGCGGGGGGTCGTGGTACGTAGCCGCCCCTATCGATTACCCGAACACAAGAAGAAAATCGTTTGGGAAGAATTGGATGCAATGCTCTATATGGGGGTAATAGAAGAATCCCACAGCGATTGGTCCAGCCCAGTTTTTCTAGTGGCTAAGAGCGACGGGTCTGTACGGTTCTGTGTGGATTATAGAAAAGTCAACGCGGTGTCTAAATTTGATGCGTATCCAATGCCTCGCATTGATGAGTTGCTCGATCGGTTGGGCACTGCTCGATTTTATTCGACATTGGATTTGACGAAGGGTTATTGGCAGATCCCCTTGACACCAATTTCCCGTGAAAAAACCACCTTTTCCACACCGTTTGGATTACACCAATTTGTGACACTTCCGTTCGGTTTGTTTGGAGCCCCGGCTACGTTTCAGTGTCTCATGGACTGAATCCTCAGACCGCATTCAGCTTACGCCGCTGCCTATTTTGATGACATCATCATTTATAGCAATGATTGGCAGCGGCACATACAACATCTCAGGGCGGTTCTGAGATCGCTGCGATGAGCGGGACTCACAGCAAACCCAAAGAAGTGCGCGATTGGGCGGGTGGAGGTACAGTATCTGGGGTTCCACTTGGGCCACGGGCAGGTGCGTCCCCAAATTGACAAGACAGCGGCGAATGAGACCTGCCCGAGGCCCAAGACCAAAAAGGGGGTGAGACAGTTCCTGGGGCTGGCTGGCTATTATAGAAGGTTCGTGCCTAATTATTTGGACGTCACCAGCCCGCTGACTGATCTCACTAAAAAGGGAGCTCCAGACCCGGTCCAGTGGACGGAGCAGTGTCAGCGGACGTTCACGCAAGCTAAAGCCGCACTTTGTGGGGGCCGCTTTTACATTCACCTGACTTCTCTCTCCCTTTTGTTTTACAGACAGATGCTTCAGACAGGGGGCTGGGGGACATGCTCTCACAGGTGGTGGAGGGGGAGGAGCACCCGGTGCTGAACATTAGCCGTAAGCTCTCGTTGAGGGAAACTAAGTACAGCACCGTGGAAAAGGAGTGTCTCGCCATCAAGTGGGTGGTCCTCACTCTTCGATACTACCTGTTGGGGTGGGCCTTCACCCTCTGTTCCAATCACGCCCCACTCCAGTGGCTCCACTGCATGAAAGATACCAATGCCCGGATCACCCATTGGTATCTGGCTCTTCAGCCATTTAAGTTCAAGGTGGTCCACAGACCGGGAGCACAGATGGCTGTCGCTGACTTCCTTTCCAGGAATGGGGGGGAGTGGTCGGCAGGCCGGATGCCGCCCCGGCCTGAGTCGGGTGGTGGGGATATGTGGCAGCGGGGGCGTGGTCAAGCATCTCTACGGGGAGAGAAAGAAAGCGGTAAGGGCGCTTACACCTGAGCTAAATTATGTCTAACACCTGTCTCTAATTTCAGTGAGCACAGGGAGAGCAGCATAAATAGAGCCAGACCGCAAGTAGACGAGGGAGAGCCTGGGCACCAGAGACCCTACTGTGAAGCCAAGAGCTTATTATTGCAAAGCTGAGAGTTTATTTTTGTGAAGTAGTTAGTTTATTTTTAGAGTGAATTATTGAACACTGTGAAAGCCCTGAAAGAGTGTATTTGCTGCAGTGGGGAGAATAAAATGCTTACCTGAACCAGGAAATCTGCTTCTCGCCTCCTTCTTTCACTGAGAAGTGTTACAATGCCATTAAGAAAACACAGTTTCACAATGAATAAGACACCGTATGCATGAATCATACATTACGTGGCAGTCAAATACTAATACCAATTGACATTTTAACGTCTATGCACGAAAGCCAGAACCAAGGAGGTCTAATACAAAAAACTAAAAAAATCTAATATTTGTGATTTAAATGTTGCTTGCAATAAATTTTGTTTCGTGAGGGTACACGGTAACTTTTCAAAACTTGATCCAACACTGAATGCTCAAGCAGCCTAATTTACACTTAGAAAACTCCTGATGTTGCTGTAACAATGCAAAAAGCACTTACCAATTTGCTTGAAGTGAAAATCAGTCCTCCTTTCCTGTTTAATTAATCAATCGCACAATCATGCAGAACATCTCAGGTTTTTAAATCCGTAGATCTCTTTCTCAATGGTGATGACAGCCGACTCGTCAGCATCTCGCGCTCTTCACTTTCAACTAGTGATGGGTCGTTTATGAACGATTCGTTCATTTTGAACAAATCTTTTATGTGACTCAGAAGAACGAGTAGTCTCAGAGAGTGATTAGTTAATTTTGTTTTGGCCGTGCATGAGCATTGCGCAACCTCCGTTCATTTGTTATGTGAAAACAGCATAGGCGCTGTACAGGAAACAGAAATTATTAGTTCACCTTTCAACTTTTTTTGTCATTCGTTCTTTTGTCTTGTGACAGCAGTATACACTATGCATTGCTCACACAGGAAACAGAAATGATTAGTTCACCTCTCGAGTCTTCTTGTCCAAGTCATTCATTCTTTTGCCACGTGACAGCCGTCACGTTATAAAAGAACGAACGACTCAGACCAGATGACTCTGTTTCTCATAATTTGTCCTTAATCCATTATCATTTTTTCCTTATTGGGACTATAATCAAAGTTTCAATAAGTAGACGTGTTGGGGGGATTTGACTATTGAAAATGTGACTTTTTAATTTAAATCTGCTCAAATGAACGAAATGACTTGGATAAAGATTTGTTCATTTTGCTGAACGAGACTCAAAGATCCAAGTCAGTAAAATGATCCGATCTTCCCATCACTACTTTCAAATTATGTACATCACTTCAAGTGTGATTGCATCACTCAAGGCCAGTTAGAAGGCCTGGATTGGGAAATATCCTAAAGACCACACCCACCAAGAACAAATATATCAATCTGATTGGCTGCTGAATCTGACAATCTGACTTTAGATGCCCATTCATTTACACTGTTGAGAGATTCTGTAGAAATTCTGAAGGCCTGATGGGGTGGAGCTTAGACTCATGCGCTGCTTTGGCTAAGGAGCTCGGCTTAAATTCTGATTGGATAAACTTTTTGTTTTTTGCTATTCATTTGTTGATGAATTAGGAGTGGAAAGCGATTGAAAATGCATAGGCAAAAAGGTCAATGAAAATGAAAGGATGAAAAAATATTTATTTATTTTGCATGTTACGTCAGCAGAGAAGGCTTTGCTGGCCCTGAGAAATCACCACTGATAAATATATATATATATATATATATATATATATATATATATATATATATATATATATATATATATATATTCAGTTGTGCTCAAAAGTTTGCATACCCTTGGAGAATTGGTAATATATGTACCATTTTTTAAAGAAAATATGAGTGAGCAGGCAAAACATATTTGTTTTATTTCTTATAGGATTCATATTCAACTGTAGGTTATAACAGAATGGCACAATCATAAAACAAAAAATGGCAACAAAGAAAAAAATGAAATGACCCCTGTTCAGAAGTCTGCATACCCTTAGTTCTTAATACTGTGTATTGCCCCCTTTAGCATCAATGACAGTGTGCAGTCTTTTGTAATAGTTGTCTATGAGGCCCCAGATTCTTGCAGGTGGTATAGCTGCCCATTCGTCTTGGCAAAATGCCTCCAGGTCATGCAAAGTCTTTGGATGTTTTGCATGAACCTCACATTTGAGATCTCCCCAGAGTGGCTCGATGATATTAAGGTCAGGAGATTGTGATGGCCACTCCAGAACCTTCAACTTTTTCTGCTGTAACCACTGGAGGGTCAACTTGTTCTTGTGCTTAGGGTCATTGTCGTGCTGGAATGTCCAAGAGCGTCCCATGCGCAGCTTTCGTGCAGAAGAATGCAACTTGTCTGCCAGTATTTTCTGATAACATGCTGCATTCATCTTGCCATCAATTTCCACAAGATTCCCCATGCCTTTAGAGCTCACACACTCCCAAAACATCAGTGAGCCACCACCATGCTTCACTACAGGCCTTGTTGACCCCTCTCCAAACATAGTGCTTATGGTTGTGACCATAAAGCTCTATTTTTTCTCGTCACTCCAAATTACAGTGTGCCAGAAACTGTGAGGCGTATCAAGGTGTTGTCGGGCATATTGTAACCAAGCTTTTTTGTGGGATTGGCGCAGTAAAGGCTTCTTTCTGGCAACTCGACCATGCAGCTAATTTTTGTTCAAGTATTGTCGTATTGAGCTCCTTGAAACAACCACACCATCTTTTTCCAGAGCAGCCTGTATTTCTCCTGAAGATACCTGTGGGTTTTTCTTTGTATCCCGAACAATTCTTCTGGCAGTTGTGGCTGAAATCTTTCTTGGTCTACCTGACCTTGGCTTGGTATCAAGAGATTCCCGAATTTTCCACTTCTTAATAAGTGATTGAACAGTACTGACTGGCATTTTCAAGGCTTTGGATATCGTCATGGTTACTTACGTAACCTCTGTTCCCTGATGGAGGGAACGAGACGTTGTGTCGATGTAGTGACACTAGGGGTCACTCTTGGGTGCCCAAAACACCTCTGGTCTTTGACAAAAGGCCAATGAAAATTGGGGAGTGGTATTTGCAAGCCACTCCCCCGGACATACGGGTATAAAAGGAGCTGGTATGCAACCACTCATTCAGGTTTTATGCTGAGGAGCCGAGACAAGGTCTGGCCATTTCAGCGGATAGTTCAGCGTTGTGGCAGGAGGGACACAACGTCTTGTTCACAATGCCTTTGGGGACAAGTCGACTACCCAAAAAATAGAGACAGGCTAACACAGTAGTGGCCTCTTTTCCCCTTCTTTTTTCCACTCCCTAAAAAAGAAGGGGGATAATCCGACTGGGCCGCCAGGTCTAGTCGGGGGGTGTCCCTCCCAAGGGGAGGACACCACGGAGACCACACCTCACCCGAAGAGACCTTGCCGACCATGTGGAGAGTCTCATGGTAGATTCTACCCAATGGGGGAGGAGTTGCTACAAACATGGAGACTGTGGCAGAGGGGGCTCTGCCCAAGGAAGATGCAGTTTGCCAACAGGGAAACGAATTAGCGGAAGATATACATCGCATGTGGTTTCCTTACAGGGAACCGCCACATGCGGAGCACCTACCCCAGATCAGGGCTCTTAGTTAGCACGTGTACTGGGCCGGCAGTGAGTCTCTCCGAAAACTCAACTGCCACAACCAGGGAACATAGTTTGTGAACACTACTGGGAATTAATGGTGCACGTCTTCAGCTCAGAGGAGGTGAAAGGCACTACGTGCAAGCAATACACCTGGCCGGCTATCCCAGGCTTATCCGCTTGTATTGCGTGCCACTACCTGGGATGAAACCGGTTCCACCCGGGGGTTGTAGAACCTCGCAAAGGTGTTGGGTGTTGCCCAGCCTGCCACTCTGCAAATGTCTGTTAGAGAGACACCCCTGGCCAGGGCCCAGGAGGCCGCTACACACCTGGTAGAATGGGCTCATAGCCCTACCGGGGGCGGCACGTCCTGGGTGTGATATGCCATAGCTATGGCGTCAATGAGCCAGTGGGCAATCCTCTGCTTGAAGACAGTGCTTCCTTTCCGCTGTGCACAAAAGCAGACAAAGAGCTGCTCAGAGATCCTAAAGCTCTATGTGTGATCCAAATAGATGCGTAAAGCACGCACCGGACACAGAGACGACATGGCTGGATCTGCCTCCTCCTGGGGCAGCACCTGCAGGTTCACCATCTGGTCCTGTACGTTTCGCTGACAGAGAACGCTTGCAGGTATCCTACCCTCTTGATGGAAGTGAGCGCAGTAAGGAGGGCAGTCTTCAAGGAGAGTGCCTTAAGCTCAGCTGACGGTAAAGGCTCAAAGGGGGCTCTCTGTAGACCCTGATGAACTACAGAGAGGTCCCATGAGGGAACGAGGCACGGTCTGGAGGGATTCAGCCTCCTGGCACCTCTCAGGAACCTGATGATCAGGTCGTGCTTCCCTAAGGACATACTGTCCACTGTGTCATGGTGTGCTGCTATAGCAGCTACGTACACCATCAAGGTGGAAGGGGACAGCATCCCTTCCAACCTCTTCTGCAGGAAGGAAAGCACCGATCTGACTGCGCATCTCTGGGGGTCTTCCCGTCAGAGAGAACACCACTTAGCGAACAGACGCCACTTGGCGGTTGACATATGCTACCGTTGCCGTGTTGTCTGTCAGAACTAACACGTGCTTGCCCTGGATCAACGGCCGGAACCTCCGCAGGGTAAGCAGTACTGCCAACAACTCTAGGCAGTTGATGTGCCAACACAGCCGTGGGCCAGTCCAGGAGCTGGCGGCTGTGTGCCCATTGCATCCGGTGCCCCAGCCTGTCTTGGAGGCATCTGTTGTAACCACGACACGCCTGGAGACCTGCGCTAGGGGAACCCCTGCCCATAGAAATGCAGGGTCGGTCTAAGGGCTGAAGAGGCGGTGACAGATCGGCTTGATGGTCACACGATGTGTCCTGCGGCGCCATGCCCATCTCAGGACTCAAGTCTGAAGCCAGTGCTTAAGTGGTCTCATATGCATCAACCCAAGCGGTGTGGCCACTGCTGAGGATGCCATATGCCCCAGGAACCTCTGAAAAAGTTTCAGTGGAACGGCTGTCCTCTGTCTGAACACCTTCAGACAGTTCAGCATGACTGCGCGCTCTCATTCGTTAAGCGCGCTGTCATCAAGACTGAGTCCAACTCCAAACCGAGAAAAGATATGCTCTGAACCAAAGAGAGCTTGCTCTTTTCCCAGTTGACCTGAAGCCTCAGTCGGCTGAGGTGCCGGAGCACGAGGTCCCTGTGTGCGCACAGCAACTCTCGAGAGTGAGCAAGGATTAGACAGTCATCGAGATAGTTGAGGATGCAGATGCCCACTTCCCTTAGTGGGGCAAGGGCTGCCTCTGCGACCTTTGTGAAGACTCGAGGGGACAAGGACAGGCCGAAGGGGAGGACCTTGAACTGGTATGCCTGGCCTTCGAAGGCAAACTGCAGGAAGGGTCTGTGTCAAGGTAAGACCAAGACGTGGCAGTACGAATCCTTCAGGTCTACCGCAAACCAATCTTGATGCCAGATGCTTGTTAGAGTGCGTTTTTGCATCAGCATCTTGGACGGGAGTCTGTGCAAAGTCTGGTTCAGTACTCTCAGGTCCAGGATTGGTCACAACCAACCGCCTTTCTTCGGTACGATGAAGTAAGGGCTGTAGAACCCTTTCTTCATCTCGGCTGGAGAGACAGGCTCTATCGCGCCCTTGCGCAGAAAGGTAGTGATTTCTGCACACATGGTAGCGGTGTTCTCGCCCTTCACCGAGGTGAAGCGGATGCCGCTGAACCTGGGTGGGTGCCTGGTGAATTGAATCGTGTAGCCAAACGGTCCGGGTCAGCCATCGCGAAAGGTTGGAAAGCGTGAGCCATGCGCCCAAACTCTGGGCGAGGGGGACCAAGGGAATGATCGCATCGGACGTACCGGCGGGTGGGGACTCATGGCAGGGTGGAGCTCGAGGTGCCACGTTGAGGGGACTCGAAGCACTTACCTGGCTCCTGCTGCCCACCATAAGATTGGCCGAGGAGGGGGGAGGAGGAATCTCATCCCCGTAGTCCACTGGAATCAATCCCATGTGGGCGTGTTTGTGCCAAAGCTGGACGCACAGGGGCGGAGGGTCTGCCACTGAAGCTCCATACCTGCCAAAATGGGACGGTGGATGGTGGTCGTGACGACGGACGTGTGCACCAGATATGTGACCCAGGTGACGAGGGAACCATTCTTTTGTCAGGCTTTTGGGTGCCGCCGCCTCCTGGGCATGCGGTGACAAAAGATTCTCCTCCCGGCCCTCCACCGGGGGATGGAGTGGTCTGTCGACCAGCCCCAGAGAAGTGGGTCTCCTCGCCCCTGGGTCGCAGGTGGTGTCTGCTTCCTGCGGAGGGCTCCATGCCGGAGCCAGGCCATGGGGGCGGGCTGTGGCAGAACCGGTGTTGTTGCTGCAGGAGGACGCCCTTGGTGACGAGCAGACAGGGTGTGGGGTCTTAAGCCACACCGGAGCAGGATATGTTGTAAGGCCTCCGTCTGCTTCTTCACTGCTGAGAACTGCTGGGAAAAGTCCTCGACGGCATCGCCAAACAGGCCAACCTGGGAAATGGGGGCGTCAAGGAACCGTGCCTTGTCCGCCTCTCCAATCTCGACCAAGTTGAGCCAAAGGTGGCGCTCCTGGACCACCAGGATGGACATCGCCTGCTCCAGAGAGCGAGGTCAGTCACAGAGTGCAGTTCCTGCATCAATCCTGGGTCAGAACTACCCTCGTGCAGTTCTTTTAGCACCTTGGCTTGGTGTACTTGCAGGAGAGCCATGGCATGAAGGGCGGAGGCGGCTTGTCCAGTGGCACTGCAGGCCACAGTCGTCAGACCGGGCCGCTGAAAGACCGGGACCGGGCAGTAAAAGGTGCCTCCCATGACCTTGTCAGCTCCTCATGCATTTCCAGGAAGAAAGGAATGGGAGCGGGGCATGGCCGTGGGCGGCGCCCCGAGCCCCAGAACCAATTGTTGAGCCACAAGGGTTCAGGGGAGAGCGGAGGGTTCCACTCTAACCCGATGCTCACAGCCACTCGGGAAAGCATGTCCGTCATTTCCGCGTCGGCGTGAGGCTGGGCGACCATTCCCAAAGGAGGAAGCCCAGACGAAGCCTCTGCATCAGACTGGACGAGCCCGCTCTCCGATGCTGTGCTCGATAACTCATCGTCTTCCTGAGCTCCGAACGAGAAGTCGAACTCGCGCTGAGACGAGCCGGCAGTCTCGTGCGAGAGCCCGATCAGGGCAAGCGAGCGTGCTGGGGAATGGGAGGTCCGTGGGGGGATACCCGGCGGAGTTGGTCCCATTGATGTCCCCAAATCGCCCCCAGTGCTAACCGACACAGCCTCAAACCCGTAGGTAGAAGGACCTACTTGCTTACGAAAGCAAGCCATGACTGCAACTTTGCCATGGTCATGCTCTCGCAATGAGGACATGACTCATCCATGAACGATGTCTCCACATGGGCAGTGCCCAGACACGTAAGACAGCGATCGTGGCCATCAGAAGCGGAGAGATAATGACCGCAACCAAGAATAACACATAAACGGAAAGGCGTCTTCAAAAAGACGTTCCATGTGTGTGCTGCTCTTTTTGTGAAAGAAAATATACTCTTTTAGAATATACTCTCTTATTTTCACTCTGCCGAAGTGCCCAGGGGCATTCTCTGCACTCCACGGGTGCAGAGGGGGAGAAGCCGCTGAAATGCGCCATAAATCCAGCAGTTTTGAGGTGCGTCTTTTGAGGGAATTGAATTCAGTGCACTGAATACAACCGCTCAGCTCCGAAGAGAAAATCTGAATGAGTGGTTGCATACCAGCAACTTTTATACCCGTATGTCTGAGGGAGTGGCATGCAAATTCCACTTGCCAATTCTCATTGGCCTTTTTTTAAAAAACAGAGGTGTTTGGGGCTCCAAGAGTGACCCCTAGTGTCACTACATTGACACAACGTCGAGTGAGTGACAGATAGGGAACCAGATAATTACCATAATCACTGATGTGGATATAAATGTGTTCAACTTTAAGAGACGGATAGACGAGCTTAATTGAGGTTCCCTATCTGTCACTCACTCGACGTTGTGTCGATGTAGTGACACTAGGGGTCACTCTTGGGAGCCTGAGATACCTCGGTTTCGGTCTGTCCTTGTTCCCTCGCGTCTTCACGAAGGTCGCAGAGGCAGCCCTTGCCCAGCTAAGGGAAGTGGGCATTTGCATCCTCAACTATCCCGACGATTGGCTAATCCTAGCTCACTCTCGCGATGTGTTGTGTGCACACAGGGACTTGGTGCTCTCACACCTAGGCTGACTAGGGCTTCGGGTCAACTGGGAAAAGAGCAAGCTCCTCCTGGTTCAGAGCATCTCTTTTCTCGGTTTGGAGTTGGACTCGTTGACGGCACGCACAGTCGGTGCTGACCTGTTTGAAGGCATTCAAACAGAAAACAGTGGTTCCACTGAAATTTTTTCAGAGGCTCCTGGGGCATATGGTATCCTCAGCGGTGGCCACTCTGCTGGGTTGATGCATATGAGACCGCTTCAGCACTGGCTTCAGACTCAAGTCCTGAGATGGGCATGGCGCCGCCGAACACATCGCATGGTCTCTCACCACCTCTTCAGCCCTTGGACCGACCTCACATTTCTACGGGAAGGTGTTCCCCTAGAGCAGGTCTCCAGGTGCGTTGTGGTCACGACAGATGCCTCCAAGACAGGCTGGGGCGCCATTTGCAACGGGCACGCAGCCGCCGCCTTGTGGACAAGTCCATGGCTGCGTTGGCACATCAACCACCTCCAGTTGCTGGCAATTCTGGCCACCCTGCGGAGGTTCCGGCTGTTGATCCAGGGAAAGCAGGTGTTAGTTTGGACAGACAACACTGCAACGGTAGCATATGTTAACTGCCAAGGCGGTCTGTGCTCTCGTTGTATGTCACAACTCGCCTGCCGTCTCCTCCTCTGGAGTCAGCAGCACCTCAAGTCGCTGCGAGCCACTCACATGCCGGGCGACATCAACACTGCGGCGGACATGCTGTCATGGCAGGTTACCCTCAGGTGAGAGTGGAGACTCCACCCTCATGTGGTCCAGCTGATCTGGAGTCAATTCGGACAGGCACAGGTAGACCTGTTCGCCTCCCAAGAATCCTCCCACTGCCCACTCTGGTACGCCCTGACCGAGGCATCTCTAGGTATAGACGCGCTTGCACACAGCTGGCCCCCTGGACTGCACAAATATGCATTTCCCCCAGTGAGCTTACTTGCACAGACCCTATGCAAGGTCAGAGAGTACGAGGAGCAGGTCGTCCTGGTAGCACCCTACTGGCCCACCCAGATGTGGTTCTCGGACCTCACGCTCCTCGCGACAGCCCCCCCGGTGAATTCCCCTGAGGAAGGACCTTCTTTCTCAGGGGCGGGGCACCATCTGGCACCCGTGACCAGACTGCTGGAATCTCCATGTCAGGCCCCTGGATGGGATGTGGAAGTCCAGTGGTGGTAGACACGATCACTCAGGCTAGGGCCCCCTCTAAGAGGTGCCTGTATGCCTTTAAGTGGCGTCTGTTTGCTAAGTGGTGTTCTTCCTGACGGGAAGACCCCCAGAGATGCGCAGTCGGATCGGTGCTTTCCTTCCTGCAGGAGAGGTTGGAAGGGCGGCTGTCCCCTTCCACCTTGAAGGTGTATGTAGCCGCTATAGGAGCACACCACGACACAGTGGACGGTAAGTCCTTAGGGAAGCACGACCTGATCATCAGGTTCCTGAGAGGCACCAGGAGGCTGAACCCCTCCAGACCGCACCTCGTTCCCTTATGGGACCTCTCTGTAGTTCTTCAGGGTCTACAGAGAGCCCCCTTTGAGCCTTTGCAGTCAGCTGAGCTCAAGGAATTCTCCTTGAAGACTGCCCTCCTGACTGCGCTCACTTCCATCAAGAGGGTAGGAGACCTGCAAGCGTTCTCTGTCAGCGAAACGTGCCTGGAGTTCGGTCCGGGCTAGTCTCATGTGATCCTGAGACCCCGACCGGGATATGTGCCCAAGGTTCCCACGACCCCTTTTAGGGACCAGGTGGTGAACCTGCGAGCGCTGCCCCAGGAGGAGGCAGACCCAGCCATGTCGTTGCTGTGTCCGGTGCGTGCTTTACACATCTATTTGGATCACACACAGAGCTTTAGGATCTCTGAGCAGCTCTTTGTCTGCTTTGGTGCACAGCGGAAAAGAAGCGCTGCCTCCAAGCAGAGGATCGCCCACTGGCTCATTGACGCCATAGCTATGGCATATCACGCCCACGACGTGCCGCCCCCGGTAGGGCTATGAGCCCATTCTACCATGGGTGTAGCGGCCTCCTGGGCCCTGGCCAGGGGTGCCTCTCTAACAGACATTTGCAGAGCAGCAGGCTGGGCAACACCCAACACATTTGCAAGGTTCTACAACCTCCGGGTGGAACTGGTTTTGTCCCAGGTAGTGGTAGGACCTACCATGAGACTTCTCCACATGATCAGCAAGACCAAGTGACGTATTTTCCACTTAAATATCCCCCCTCTCGTTGGGCGGGGTGTGGTCTCCACGGTGTCCTCCCCTTGGGAGGGACACCCCCTGACTAGACCTGGTTGGCCTAGTCAGATAATCCCATTTTTTTTTAGGGAGTGGAAAAAAAGAAGGGGAAAAGAGGCCACGACTGGGCTAGTCTGTCTCTATCTTTTGGGTAGTTGACTTGTCTCCAAAGGGCCGTTCAACATTCATAACTATGTTGGGGGAGGTTACATGTCGGCCTGGTGCGCTGGCTACAAGGCACACAGTTGTCTGCCCGTCACACACCACCAGTTCACGTAGCACAGTTCAGCCAGTTGCGGCGTTTTGTATAGGGACCCCTAGTGTCACTACATTGACATGCTATTTGTTTTATCTCTACAAATAATTTTAAACAAAGTGCATTTCTAATGCAAAAATGTCATGGTTACTTGCGTAACCTCTGTTCCCTGATGGAGGGAATGAGACGTTGTGTCCCTCCTGCCACAACGCTGAACTACCCGCTGAAATGGCCGGACCTTGTCTCGGCTCCTCAGCATAAAACCTGAATGAGTGGTTGCATACCAGCTCCTTTTATACCCGTTTGTTCGGGGGAGTGGCATGCAAATACCACTCGCCAATTTTCATTGGTCTTTTATCAAAGACCAGAGGTGTCTCGGGCTCCCAAGAGTGACCCCTAGTGTCACTACATCGACACAACGTCTCGTTCCCTCCATCAGGGAACAGAGGTTACGCAAGTAACCATGACGTTTTTGCATTAGAAATGCATTTTGTTTAAAATTATTTGTAGAGATAAAACAAATAGCATAGCAAATACATCCAGGCTTTGTGAGCTTTGCTTTCATTCATACTCCTCTTCTGTTTAAAACAGACAGAATTTCACAAATCTGACACTGGAGCTCTGAAAGACAGGAATGGGGTTGTGTCTGAAAACACATTTTGATGAGCGCTCAAAGTGCTGGCATGTAAATGAATCCTTTGAACCTCTCCAGTGTGAGCAGGCTGAATGCCTAATCAACGCTGGGCCTCTAAAACATGCAACAGGCCCGGGATTAGAGATAAACACTTGCAAGCCCGTGGCCATCGTCAACACCAGCTTTCACACGAAGACAATGGCCCTCTGATCAGAACAATGATTATGCCTGTCCAGTTTTCTCTTTCCACTGGCAGCTGAGGCTTCCCACTCCTATCATTTTAATTAATCCAGTAATATTTCCAAAGCCTGCACTGTATAGGTCTCTAATGAGCAGAGTGGGTAGTAACGTGCTACATTTACTCCATTACATTTACTTGAGAAACTTTTTGAAAAAAAAAAAAAAAAAAGAAATACCCCTAGAGTAGGTTTAAAAGTGGGTACTTTTTACTGTCACTCAAGTAAATTTTTTTTTTTACTTTTACTTCTTTACAATGGGGGCGTTCCTGTCATTACATTACTGGGTTTAATTTTAATTAATATGTAATTTATTGAGAGATTATTGAATGGGACTTTTACGACAGCGGAAGTTCACACAGCCGCTGTCACAGACTGTCACTTAATCACTGCTGCAGGATCAAACTCTTCAAAGTGAAACACTTTCTTCGCTCCGCAGAGTGAAAAAAAAGAATAGTTTCGTCATGCAATGCCTTCATTTAACCCCAAGACAAGCTGATATTTCAAGATTAAAATCACAGCTCCAACTTAACATAGCACGTTGAGGTAAGTTTTGGCTCTAATGCTAACACGGGCTTTTCTGTGTAATGTGATGGTCATGTTCAGGGTGATAATGTAACTGGGCTCTTATGACACCAGTTTCTAAGTGTAAATTTTTAAATCAATGCAGCAATATATCAGTGCACTTTGTCCCGTGTCCCGCATGTCATGAGCAGTATTTATGCATTTACCACGCGCCCTCGTGGGGGTACTGGAAACTTTCACAGCTACTTCAGGCGGATTAACTGTATAAACCCATGTAAACATCCAAGTTAAGAGTAAATAAATGTCTTTTGCTCTGCCATTCGCATGATCGACAACTGGAGATTACTTTCACATTCTTCTTATTGTGTATTTGGTGATTCACATTCTTCTCTGCGTATCGCCCCCTGCTGTCTAGCAAAAAATGACAAATATTGATCTGTTTCTCACCCACACCTATCATATCACTTCTGAAGATATGGATTTAACCACTGGAGTCTTATTGATTACTTTTTTGCTGCCTTTATATGCTTTTTGGAGCATCAAAAGTTGGGCCTACAGAACTAAAATATTCTTTTAAAAAACTTAATTTGTGTTCTGCAGAAGAAAGGAAGTCATACACATCTGGGATGGCATGAGGGATGTAAATGATGAGAGAATTTTCATTTTTGGGTAAACTATCTCTTTAAAGTGATTGCTCAGCCATAATTTAATATTCTGTCATAATTTCCCTACCCTCATGTTCTTCCAAACCAGTGTGATGCTTTGTATTATGTGGAACACAAAATATATTAGGGACTGACAGTCTCAGTCACCATTCACTTACAAAATATGGAGAAAAAAAAAGAAAAACATTCACTGAAAGTAAATAGTGACTAGTCAACATTCTGTCTAATATCTCCTTATTGTGTTGCATGGAAGAAAGAAAGTCATATGAGTTTGGAACAACATGATGGTGAATGATATAATATAATAAACGTCTATTATGTCATTTGTGAAAGTAACGAGTTACTCACCACTTGAGTACTCTTTTAATTGGATACTTTCTTACTCTTACTCAAGTAATTATTTATGTTAGTACTTTTATTCTACTTGAGTAATTATTTTTTTAAAGTAATTGTACTTATACTTGAGTACAGTTTTTGGCTGCTCTATCCACCTCTGCTAATGAGAAATCGGCTGAAGCAGGCAATTTGAGCTGGAACTGGCGTGACATTCTACCTTTCATTCAGAACATTTCTTCATTTTCACCAGCACACGATCTAGCTTGGCATTAGTGTATGGGCCACTGCTGCAGCACTCATTTAAGCATCGGGAATATTTTTGGTGTGTGTGGGCATTTTTAGGCACCTCTTCCAACTTGTTGGATGTTGTGGACCAATAGCTATCTCATTGACTTTAATCAGTCATCCGTCAATGTGACAGTGCTGTAAGAATAAAAGTTAATTAATCTGCCTGCTCCTGTCGGCTGGCACTGCTCATTCATGGAGCAAATAAAGGCACTCATGAATGTAATTGTTTGTTTTCAGTGCAATATTTGGGAAAATATGATACATTTTTGTGTCTCTCATATCTGCAGAGGTTGTCCTTTGCTTGCACTCCCCCAGGATTCTCTTTGGCTGTAATTGATGCATGTTGAAACAAATAAATTGTTTAATCATTATTTTCATTAGTTCATCTGATGCATAAATTGCACCAAACTGATTTGGTGAGATTTATATAACCGTACACTGCAGTATCAACATTACTTGTTGATATTTTTTGATTATGTTACAGATGCACTGAAATTTCGGCCGCCCAAAATTTCTGGTTTTCGTCCGAAAGAGAAAGAAATGGCCAAAATGTTGTCAGAAAACTTTGACATTTGGTAACATAAACACTCACGTGGAGAAAAAGCATTGTTTATGTTGCACATTAAAGTCCACATCCCATGGAGTTATCATTCTCTTGGTCATTAACGCTCTAACTAAAAGCGTTTTCCAGTTCTCCGATAATGTGTGTTATTGTGTGTCATAGCCAAAACTGTCAAGCTCCAATATGACATTAAAGAAGCATAAAAACACTTTTAAAATAGTCCATATGACTTTTGCATTATATTAAAGGTCTCTTGAACAGTCCAATAGTTTGTGAATCGCACAGGATGCCTTTAATAAGTAAACAGTCTGCATGTGCTGCACGCTTCAGTGAATGATCGTTGCTCTGTTGTTAAAACACACTCATAGCAGCACGCGCACGCATGAGTAGAATTACTGTTAATTTTTCTGCTGCATTATCCACTAGAGTATAGTTAACAATAAAGGTTTTCTAAATAGGCTACCCCTTGTTTTACATCATTCTTCGTCTACTCTGTTTTACAATGAAATGTGTAGTTACAGAAAAAGTGGTTTCGTTGTACTCCTAATAAGTCATACCCCTTCAGTTATTCCTAACAATGTCTAATTTAAAATAATTTAAAACCTTTTCTGTTTTCGGCCCCATTGTGTCCCGAATTTTCGGTTTCAGCCCAGAATTTTCATTTCGATGCATCACTAGTAACAGTGTGTTTCAAACTTCTTTTTTTTATTTTTATTAGTTGATGGCTGAGATCCTTAATTGCTTTGCTTCTTTCTTTCTTTTTTATGTAAAGTTAATGATTAGTATCACTGGATTCCCTAAACATGCTGCCAACATGATTGTTTCTCTTCCCCCCTCCCCCCGCCCCCAAGCTCATATCTCAGTTATATGGAATAACACCAAAGGCTAACCTTACCTGGACCCAGATCTCAGTATTTATCAGCACTCCAAATCTTCTTTTTCAAGCAGAAAATTGAGTTTTTGTCTGTTTATTGTGTTTTTCGTTTAAGACATTATGACAAAGAAGATTTTTCTTTTATGCTGCTGGAACCGTCTTGGTTCTCGGAAAGTAGCCAAAGCCAAGTTCCATATGGATCCTTTATCATTTAACTTAGTACCTGACTTTCTGGCGGTTGTAGGTTGGACATTAATTTATTTTGCAGTCAGGGTAATGTAATGGTTGGCATAGTAATCTTTTTCTTGGCGGCTGAGGACAGTGCTCAGGGGCATTGTCTGCACACTAAGGCACATGGCAGCTCTGGCTTTAAGGTGATAAGGGGCTGACTCAAGCCAAGTTCAAAGCTTGACATAACTGGAAAAGAGGAAAGTCATTTCAGGCAATCAAACAAAATTCAACACACTGGACCCCCACACAAATGTTTTAGACTGAAATTTGGAAGTACATCCAACAAAAACATTGTGGAAAGGCAGCACATTTCTTGAATTTTACTTGGGTGTGACTGAAATACATATAATTCTCATTTCATTAATGATATACTTGTATAAAATAGTATTTCACTCAGGTTGTTTGTACCATATGGGACCATTTTGTGGATGACATGTAAATCATTATATATTCACATGCATTTAAAGCTGAAGTGTGTATTTTTTATTTATTTATTTATGTTAAAATACTTTCTCCTATACAGCTTTATATGCAGAGACAACTATAGGTGAGCGATTTGAAGGTTGATTTCCCAGAATCATTTCTGGTTGTTTGAGCATCCCCACACAGCACTGACTCAACCAATGAATTGAGTTTGGGGTGGGAAGCCTACAGTATGTATTTTTTTTATTTTTTATTTCTTTCATCTAAGGTTCTTATTAGCTGTGTTCCAAAACATAGTGAGCTGCCTTCCTAGACCGCATTTTTCATAGGAGCACTTCTGATACAAAGGCTGTTCCAAAATTTTGGCAGCATCCTTTTCCGTGAAAGTGATCAAAAATAATGGACAAAGTGATATAAATGCTTAATATAAATATACTTGTATTCCATTCAATAAAGAAACATATTGATAACTTATTTAATCTACAGTTATTAAAATTGACTATTTTACCCAATATTTGTATGTGCTATGCAAATTTATGTTTATTAAAGTAGTACATCTTTAGCTTAGTAACATGCTAATGTCGTCAGACTGTTGGAATCACTAGAGGCCACATCCACACTAAACCATTTTCGTTTTCAGTTTCCTCACGTCATCATTTTCCAAAGTATGCAGTAATTGAGAGCGTATTCTAAACAATCTGTTTTCGGTTGAGGAAAACACCTTTCTGGTGTGGATAAGAGGGGTAAACAAAGCGGAATTAATGCATTAATACAAAAACGTATTAGTGTGGACATGGCCAGAGTCTCTTCTCCTGTGAGCTCCATTTTTTTTAACGCTAATTGGGTGATACACAGTTGCTGTCTATGTAGAGCGTTGAGGTTCTGTGAGGTTGTATGACAGTAAGGATGCTGTTTTAGAAAGTAGCTGCATATGTAGGCAGTAGAGAGCAAGGCAGCTCACTATTTTTAGGAACAGATATATTTTTTATTTGCATTGTCACACAGAACATTGTTTAATGAGTGGATGGTCTGTGCTGTAGTATGTAATTTGATTTAAGATAACCTGCTTGATTCATACTCAGCACAGACACTAATGTGACAGTGAAGTAATAATGCGCTTTGTGTGGGTGCAAAGTGCCTTGGCAAAATAATTGTCTCTGTGAATTTATGAACATGTTATCATGACTTTTCATCATAATTAGTTCTTATTTCCATGCCATGGGTATTACTCAGATCCATTTAAGACTCCTTCAATACATTTTGTGGAACAACGTGTGTTTCCTGAAGACAAATGTGCTATTTACGTGCTGAATTAAATGCGTCATGGATTACAATTAATTTAAATTATGTAAACAAATACATAATTTATGGGGGGGGGGGGGGGGTTGTGACACTACATACACTGATGAACCAAAACATTATTGGACTGCGTATGGGACTGCGTAGCCGCAGACCAGTCAGAGTGCTCATGAGTGCACCGACAATGGGCACGCGAGTGTCGGAACTGGATCTTGATGCAGTGGAAGAAGGTCACTTGGACCAATGAGTCACGTTTTCTTTTACATCATGTGGATGGCTGTTTATGTGTGCGCCGATTCAGGGGTCTTGTAAAGGCCATGCCTCTGTGGTTTGGCGCTGTTTTGGTGGCACGCAGAGGACCAACAACAGATTAGGTTTTTATAATTTTTTATATTATAATGTTTTGGCTCATCAGTGTATATTCCTGAAACAGGGTCTCAGAGCATTTTTGACGAGTGAGTGTGATATGTATTCATCGTGCTCAAGTATGTAATATGCTCAACCAAATTACAAAATTCATGGTTCATTTCCCTATCAAACGAAAAATAGCCAAACTGGTCACATGGCAAGTTGTAAAAACTGTACGAGTTGGTGAAATCACAAGAAATCACACGAGTTGGCTCATGTAACATACATGCCACATTTATATAGAAAAATAAACGAACCAATGAACAATATTATTATAATATTTCCTAAGTTTAACCCCTAACCTAAACCTTACCATGATTTTAATAGGAAAACAATTTTGTGTACAGCAGAAGAAAGAGAAACATTGGGTTTTTAAAGAAAGTACTTAGAGTTTTTCCTTATTTGAGCTTCTAACCCAAACCTAAACCTAAATCTAAACCTAACTACAGGATGAAGTCTAACCACTAAGCCCAACCTAAACCCCTTACCTACACTAGGGCTGGGTGTTTTTTCCAATTTTTCCAATTAATTTGAATATGCGACATAGGTTATCAACACGGAGACTGATAATAGACAGCGGTAATATTCCCAGTATGATTGTACACAGTGTGATTGTAACTCAGCTTCGTCCATCATGCAGGTATACACTGGCTTAAACCATAACTGGCCTCGCCGTGCGCATGTTGATGAACAATTTCCTTTCTTTTCTTTTTACCCATAAAAAAGCGTTAGTTACGTGACAGTTATGGGCGCTTCATTTCAAATCATGGAGAGGCTATATGTGGGAGAATCAAACATCAGCCGCTCCTTTTGCAATTATGATTCAGATAGATCGATAAATTATTGCTTTGTTCTGTGACGTGTTTCAAGTGTACTGCATCCATAGCCAACATTTGGCAAGCGATCATTTTGACAAACTTTGCTAGTTGAATTGTAATGATAATTTTCATATTGCTGCACTGCTCAGCGTGAACCTCTAGAGGGTGCGTCTCTATCTGCAGGGATTTATGAATATACACACAAATTGCTTGATATACAATGAGTACTTTATAGATAAACTTAATAATTTATAGATATTGATTTCTAGATAACTTTCTAGATATACTTGGTTTAGATAAAATGAATACCTACATTGGCTAAGAATTATTTTTTCAGTTTTCTTATTCTATTATTTCTGAACATCTGGGTTTATTAGATTTTAATTTATTTTACATGTACACTCTGTTGACAACTTCCCCCTGTGGTGCATTTGTAAATTTTTCTTGCACACTTCTGTTTCCTATAGTGAAAAGAAATTGGATTTCTCTAACCAGGTTGCCTTGCATTCTAATAAAGAACATACAATTTGAATCATGTTGAAGTACATTTAAAAGTTGAAAAAATCTAATTGTGAATCATCCATAAGTTTGATCAAAATCGAGATTTTTAATATTAATATTAATAGGAAAATAATTTGTGCACCACAGAAGACAGAAAACACTTATGTTTGGAACGAGACGAGGAAGCAAATTACTGGTTATTTACATCAGCAATTTGTATTGCATTAATAAATATGGACTGAGTAACCAAAGTGTTCTAACAGACATTTCCTTTTTTTTTAAATAAAATGTTAGATAGGAGGCTATAGCAAAAATTTGATGCCTGCATTGTATCGATTTGAAATTCTGTTTGTTAATTGGTTGGTCTCTATATGGAAAAAGTTGTATCTTTTCTTAAAAGCCAAATCATACGAAATCTTACGATGAGACTTTGTTGAAAATAGCATACAACGACACATGGGGGCATCTCTCTTTCACTCTCTTTCTCTGACATATGACACCTTGTAAACATGACTAGGAGTACATCAAATGTTTTGATTTTAGTTTTTTTTTTTTTTTTTTTTTTTTACATATTTTCATCTTCCCTTTTACAGTGAACTGTGTCCTCTGGTCCTTAATCAGCAACAAATATTCATTCTCTCGGTTCAATAATTTAGCAAACTGCTGAATTGTGTAATATTCAATTAATTATTAATCTGTAAATTTAGTAATTTAAACAGATTAGCCAATTTGCCTGTTTGCTTTTCTTTAAGCTGTGGACCATTACTGCTTTAATTAAAGCTCATTTAGAGATTACCACCTTTAATATGCCGACTTAGCAGCACATCAGTTTGCATTTTATGGAGGTCAAAATTTACTTTACTGACTGATTCATTAAAATCATAATATTTCCCAAACCCTTTCTTACAATCATAATGGAGTTACTGCTAACAATTCTTCGAATTTTCTACAGTCCCCCTCAAATGCCATATCCAGTGACATAGAAAGAAGTGGTGAAAGGATGCTGGTTTGTCTAGGTGTCATTGAACCCTTTCATTGTGTTATATATAAAAATATCTTAAATCAAATGTCCGGTTGAAGTTGACTTTATGTCTTTATGTTTGGGGTCCCAGAGACGCCAGTGATGTTTGTGCAAAAATAATAATTGTAATCTTGAAATTATCCTCTTATTTTTCATTCAAATTCTACTAATATGTTCTTCAGACCTTATCAGGGCCAAGTAGACAGCTATTATTGAAGCTTTATTCCCCCCTACTAAATAGGCATAGACTATTCAGAAATGTGACTGTTATCCAATATAGTAGTGTTGCTTCTTTTTGGAGTTTGACCCTGGCAAAAACACATTCGAGAAAAATACAAGTAAGCAAATCAAAACAAATAACTTGCAAGTGTGTATCAAATAACATTGTGTAGCATGTGAAAATGTATTTATGTTTTATATCTGGGCTCTTTGAGACTCCAAATATATATAGTAAGTAACATGTTGGATGTAAGACAGTTAAAGCATGTTATCAAATTGTTTTTAATAATTGTTTTTTAATCTGTTTTCATAAGCTAAGGAACAGTTATGAAGTATACACCTGATAATTTAAAGGAATATTCTGGGTTCAGTAAAAGTTAAGCTAAATCAACAGCATTTGTAGCATGATATTGATTACCACAAAATTTAATTTAGACTCATCCCTCCTTTTATTAAAAAAAGCAAAAATCGAGATTACAGTGAAACACTTACAATGGAAGTGAATGGGGCCAATTTTTAGAGGGTTTAAAGGCAGAAATGTGAAGCTTATAATTTTATTAAAAACACTCTCATTAATTCTTGCTGTAAATTTGTTTAAATCATAATTTTTACAGTCATTTTAGGGTTTGTTGACTACATTGTCATGACAACAAAGTTGTACAATTGTCTATAACTTTACTCAGAAAAGGTTAGTTTGCAATTTTATCACACTAAAATCATGTTAACCTGCATATCGTTTATGTCTTGTGGCTATACTTTTGAAACAGTGAGTATTTTAACATTTATGGATTGGCCCCATTGACTTCCATTGTAAGTGCCTCACAGAAACCTAGGAGGGGCAAGTCCAAATACATTTTTGTGGTAAATATTATGCCACAAATGCTGTCGATTGAGCTTAACTTGCATTGAACCCGGAATATTCCTTTAAAGTATCAGGTGTATACATTTGTTTGCTTTTTGCTGATACATTTTGATTGTGTGTATTTCAGAGGTCATTATAAGAACATATCTTGGTCAATAAGCTTTGGTTTTGTGCTTTCAGATTGCAGCAGTAAAACTATTTATAGGTGCAAGTATAATGATGCATTAAAGTCTATAAAGCATCAGCTTCTGTTTTATTAAGCTCTGCAGTACAAGCCATTAGAGCTGGTCAGCATAATCACAGTGCTACCAGCTTTATGGTTGTGCTGTAAAATAAAGTCAAGCTGTTTATTGCTACTAAGCATATTATACTTAAAAGAAACTTTTATATGTAGAGCTGTACAAATGGAAACCGAGATCACTTTGAGAGAATGCGTAATTCAAAAAGTGTGTGTTGTTTTTAAATGCGGATTGATTTTATGCTAAGAACTTGACCGTTTTATACCTTAGTCACCTATGTTCATACTGTAGCTGAGAAAATGAGCTAATGTGCTCAAGTCTGCTTTGTCTGATCACTTTTGATTATGAAGCGGTACTGTCCAACTAAGGTGTACAGTCTCATGCTATCTCTTGCAGCATCTGCAGCAAGGCAAGAAATTGAAAGTAGGTAAGAAGTAAAGGCCACCACAATGAGTGGATGAGTTGCTGGCAGTAATTATTTGAAGTGTTATTAAAATAAAAGCGCACAGGTTTATAGACACTTAAGAATACTCAAGCTCGCTGATTCACTTTTAATGTCCATCACAATTGTTCCTTACCGATGGCTGATGTCTGATCTTTTAAGATATGAAGTCTGGAGTACTTCACAGTGCTTGCATTTCCAATGAGAGCTTGCTGCCCACACTTGCTCTTTAAGGTTAGGCGGCCTGGAGGATTTGTTTGACCTGTTCTGAAAGTGCTTTTACATGGGTCAGGTTTTTGGATTGTGTTGTTGGGCAACAATTTTTAAAAAAGACATCAGGGGGAGAAACATGGCAAAAATGTAACAACTGCAAGAGGTGAAGTTTGGCAAAGACTATTTACTTGTGTCTCATAATTCAATCAAATCAAATCAAATCACTTTTATTGTCACACAACCATATACACAAGTGCAACTGTGGGTGAATGTCTTGGGTGCAGTTCCGAGCAACATAGCAGTCATGACAGTGATGAGACATATACCAATTTACAATAAACATCAGATTTACACAACACAATATACAAATAATAATATACAGTGTACAGTATACAGTATACAATACACACAATATAGAATACACATACACATAATATATTGTTTGGTACACATACAATAAAAATAGTATATAAAATATACATAAAATATACAGTAGGTTGTATTGTACTGTATTGACATTCAGGCCGACGGTTGATAGTCAGTTGCCAGTGTGTTGTTAAGAGAGAATATAATTTATTACAGTGTGAGATAATAAGATTAATAAAGTGCAGTGCTGATGTATATTGATCGTGAGAGATCAAGAGTTCAAAAGTCTGATTGCTTGGGCGAAGAAGCTGTCATGGAGTCGGCTGGTGCGGGTCCTGATGCTGCGATACCACCTGCCTGATGGTAGCAGTGAGAGAAGCCCGTGGCTCGGGTGGCTGGAGTCTCTGATGAGCCTCCAAGCTTTTTTCACACACCGCCTGGAGGGAAGCTCACCTCCGATGATGTGTCTGGCAGTTCACACCACCCTTTGCAGGGCTTTGCGGTTGTGGGCAGTGCTATTGCCATACCAGGCAGTGAGACAGTCAGTCAGGATGCTCTCTCCAGTGCTGGTGTAGAACTGTGTGAGGATGTGGTGGTTCATTCCAAACTTCCTCAGCCGTCTCAGGAAGAAGAGGCGCTGATGAGCCATCTTCACAACGGCCTCAGTGTGGACGGACCATGTGAGTTCTTCTGTGATGTGGACACAGAGGAACTTGAAGCTGCTGACTCTCTCCACCGGTGCTCCATTGATGCTGATGGGGCTGTGTTCCCTGTCTTTTCTCCTGAAGTCCACCACAAGCTACTTGGTCTTGCTGACGTTGAGGGAGAGGTTGTGCTCCTGACACCAACGTGTCAGAGTGTGCACCTCCTCTCTGTGGCTGTTTCATCATTGTCAGTGATCAGACCTACCACCGTCGTTATCATCAGCAAACTTAATGTTGGCATTGGAGCTGTGTGTTGCCACACAGTCATGTGTGTACAAGGAATACAAGAGTGGGCTAAGAACACAGCCCTGCAGGGCTCCAGTGTTGAGGGTCAGTGATGAGTAGATGTTGCTGCCCATTCTAACCGCCTGGCGTCTGCTTGACAGGATGTCCAGGATCCAGCTGCACAACAAGCTGTTTAAGCCCAGAGCCCGGAGTTTCACATAAAGCGTGGAGGGCACTTTGGTGTTGAATGCTGAGCTGTAGTCTACAAACAGCATTCTCACATAAGTGTTCCTTTTTTCCAGGTGGGAGAGAGCAGTGTGTATTGTAGATGCAATGGCATCATCAGTGGAGCAGTTGTTGCGGTAAGCAAACTGCAATGGGTCCAGTGAGGCAGGCAGCACAGAGCAGATGTAATCTCTGATAAGCCTCTCAAAGCATTTGCTGATGATGGGGATCAGAGCAACAGGACGCCAGTCATTTAAGCAAGTGATTTTGGATTGCTTTGGTACAGGCACAATGGTGGATTTTTTGAAGCATGTGGGGACTACAGACAAGGAGAGGGAAAGGTTGAAAATGTCCGTAAAAACACCAGCCAGTTGGTTCGCGCACGCTCTGATGACATGGCCCGTAATGCTGTCTGGATCCATGGCTTTACAGATATTCACCCGTCAGAAGGATCGGGTTACATCCAATACAGAGACGGAGAGTGAACCAACCTCTGTAGCTTCGGCCGTGAGAGCTCTCTCCACGAGGGTGGTGTTATTTCCCTCAAAACGAGCATAAAAATATTTAGCTCATCCGGGAGAGAGGCAGCAGTGTTCACGGCTGAGTTTTTACTCCCTTTGTAGTCCGTGATGATATTAATTCCCTGCCACATGCTTCTAGAGTCGGTGGTGATGAACTGTCCTTCAATCTTGTCCCTGTACTGGCATTTTGCTGCTCTGATAGTTTTGCGGAGGGCATAACTGGCTTGTTTATGCTCCTCTGCATTCCCAGAATTAAAAGCGGAGGTCCGTGCATTAAGTGTTGCATGAACATCGCTATTAATCCATGATTTCTGGTTTGGGTAGATCTGTATTGTTTTGGTCGGAACAACATCCTCTACGCACTTTCTGATGAAACACGTTACGCTATCAGTGTAAACCTCGATGTCGTCATCAGAGGCGGACCGGAACATCTCCCAGTCCATGTGATCGAAACAGTCTTGTAGCATAGAATCTGATTGGTCCGACCAGCACTGGATCATTCTGAGGGTGGGTGCTTCCTGTTTCAGTTTCTGCCTGTAAGCAGGCAGAAGGAGAACGGAAGAGTGGTCTGATTTGCCAAATGGTGGGCGGGGGAGGGATTTGTAGCCATCCCGGAAGGGAGGGTAGCAATGGTCCAAAACCTGGTCCCCTCGTGTGTTGAAACTGATATGTTGGTGGTATTTTGGTGCGACTGATTTGAAATTGGCTTTGTTAAAGTCCCCGGTCACAATAAACGTGGCCTCAGGGTGCGTGGTTTCCTTCTCACTTATACTCCCTTATACAGTTCCTTGAGTGCCCGGTCTGTGTCGGCTTGTGGCAGGATGTACACAGCAGTAATAATGACCGCTGTGAATTCCCTCAGTAGCCAGAATGGTCGACACAGAAGCATGAGAAATTCCAGATCAGGAGAGCAGAAAGACTTGATAGAATGTACGTTCCTTTGATCACACCAAGATTTGTTGACCATAAAACATACACCACCACCTCTGCTTTTACTTGAAAGGTCTTTCGCTCTGCCCGCTCGGTGCACAGAGAACCCTGCGGGTTCGATGGCTGAGTCTGGAATCTCCACAGACATCCAAGTTTCCATAAGGCAGATAATGCAGCAGTCCCTCATCTCTCGCTGGAAAGAGATCCATGCTCTCAGCTCACAGAGCTTGTTGTCCAGAGACTGAACATTTGCCAGAAGAATATCAATAATTGCAATCCATCAATAATTGCTGTTTTCCAAAGAACTGTTCTCAAATTGACCTTGAATACCTCTTATTTTGCCCATATACAGAATATTCTTTATATATATATATATATATATATATATATATATATATATATATATATATATATATATATATATATATATATATATACACTATATTGCCAAAAGTATTCGCTCACCCATCCAAATAATTGAATTCAGGTGTTCCAATCACTTCCATGGCCACAGGTGTATAAAATGAAGCACCTAGACATGCAGACTGCTTCTACAAACATTTGTGAAAGAATGGGCCGCTCTCAGGAGCTCAGTGAATTCCAGCGTGCTACTGTGATAGGATGTCGTGAAATTTCCTCGCTACTAAATATTCCACAGTCAACTGTCAGTGGTATTATAACAAAGTGGAAGTGACTGGGAATGACAGCAACTCAGCCACGAAGTGGTAGGCAAAGTAAAATGACAGAGCGGGATCAGCGGATGCTGAGGCGCATAGTGCGCAGAGGTCGCCAACTTTCTGCAGAGTCAATCGCTACAGACCTCCAAAGTTCATGTGGCCTTCAGATTAGCTCAAGAACAGTGCGTAGAGAGCTTCATGGAATGGGTTTCCATGGCCGAGCAGCTGCATCCAAGCCATACATCACCAAATGCAATGCAAAGCATTGGATGCAGTGGTGTAAAGCACGCCGCCACTGGACTCTAGAGCAGTGGAGACGCGTTCTCTGGAGTGACGAATCACGCTTCTCCATCTGGCAATCTGATGGACGAGTCTGGGTTTGGTAGTTGCCAGGAGAACGGTACTTGTCTGACTGCATTGTGCCAACTGTGAAGTTTGGTGGAGGGGGGATTATGGTGTGGGGTTGTTTTTCAGGAGCTGGGCTTGGCCCCTTAGTTCCAGTGAAAGGAACTCTGAATGCTTCAGCATACCAAGAGATTTTGGACAATTCCATGCTCCCAACTTTGTGGGAACAGTTTGGGGATGGCCCAAGAACTTGACTGGCCTGCACAGAGTCCTGACCTCAACCCGATAGAGCACCTTTGGGATGAATTAGAGCGAAGACTGTGAGCCAGGCCTTCTCGTCCTACATCAGTGTCTGACCTCACAAATGCGCTTCTGGAGGAATGGTCAAAAATTCCCATAAACACACTCCTAAACCTTGTGGAAAGCCTTCGCAGAAGAGTTGAAGCTGTTATAGCTGCAAAGGGTGGGCCGACGTCATAATAAAACCTATGGATTAAGAATGGGATGTCACTTAAGTTCATATGCGTCTAAAGGCAGATGAGCGAATACTTTTGGCAATATAGTGTATATATATATTCTTATATTCTTTCTTATTTATTCCTTTTTTTTTTTCTTTTTTTTAATACCTGACTACGGTCTCTGAACCAAACATTGATTAAATAAAATGTCTTAAACTATACGACAGTGGGAGATATTTATTCCTATTATTTATCAATGATTATTAATTTATTTATTCATTTATTATAAACTGAAATGTTGTGGACTGTATGCCACTAATACGAATTTCTATTTAAATGCAAAGTGTGTAATTTATATGCCAATAGTGTCACAAAGGCTATGTACACATTTGTCTGGATCCATTTGAAAATGGCGTTTTCAAAATGTTCTCCGTCCACACTGCTATTTTCAAGTGTTTTCCAAAAGTTGCTCATCCACACTAAAATGTATGAAACCACTTAATTCCCCTTACTGCACATGCGAAAAATGGCCGTTCCACGTACGGGCTGAAATGCAATTGTCCTTGTGTTTCGTCACCGAACAGCAATTCCAAGACACTTTGCGTCACCAATGAAGGGATGCATTGTGAAAGTTGTACAAAGAAACTTTTATCTTTAACAATGCTCTCCAAGTGAATAACAGGTACAATAATGCTGCTACAATGTGGGCCACCATCTTGATTGTTTTGGGTTGATTGGATCACATGACTGCGTCACATGACAACAAATACATCATCGTTTTCAGATTTCTCTGTTTTTCCCTCCACACGTGGACATGGCCTAATTGTAATTAAAATAGTGACTGTTTTCAAACAGTTTCACAAACAATCCTTGTGTTTTCCATTGATCGCCCAAACAGATAGCTCTGCCCCAAACTCACACTATAGGGTTGAGTCTATGTTACTATATAGTGCTGGTTGGGATGCTGAAACAAGCAAAGCAAAGTTTTGATAGCACCAAAACACACTCTGGGGAAATTAACCTATGAATTGCTTACTTTCAGTTGTCGCTGCATATTAAGGTGGGATAGAAGAATTTTAACTACACACATCACCTTTTAAATGAAAAACCTTTGCTCACTTTTTATGGTGATCACACTGTTTTTCTAACCACGAAATATGCTAGATCCCTTGTTTATCCTTTGTTCTATCTATCCACTATTTGCTTCCTGCAGGACGTAAAAATGAGAGATACCTGCGACATCTCATGCCACTCCAGGGGAAGATGTATCTGCAAAGTGTTCCTCAAGGTCAGTGTAGCCACTCAAAAAAGCCACATAGGTCTCTCGCACAGCATGATAAATTGTACCTCCACGGTTCTAGTCTACGTGTATTTCAGATGCTTTCTGACGATAAACACAGTCACCAAGCCGGAGCTGCAGTGGGTGATTAAAGCACTTTGTCTTGAGTCATATCCTGCCTTCCTGATCCCCTCCACTGATTTCTGCCCCACCTCCTCATTTCACACCTCCTTCCTACTCGTTCGCAAAAAAAACAAAAAAAAAAGGGAATCAAATTCTGACTGCTTTGTCAGTGCAATGCTCCAAACAAATGGGAACCAATAAAACGTCAGACTTTGTTTTTTATCTGTCTGTCTTTCTATTGATTGCCACTGGGGACACGAGGTGGAGTCTGAAATCTGAATCTGTCTCACATTTTGGTTGTGAGTTTGCTGAGAAGCAGACCTGAACTCAGTGATGACATTTCAATTGAATTACGGATGGATCAATTGGGCGGAATACCAAAATGTCTTGTGTGAAGCAAAGTTGTAAAGTGAATCATTTCTGTTTGAGTCTATGAATATGTGAACTTTTTTGATAAATGCAGATGAAAATTCTGACAAAACACATTTTGCACTAATGGTGTTGTCTGCACAACCTTTCTCTTAGACAGCTGTTATTTGCTGTCATAATTTAAATTAGCCACGTTGCTCAATATTGATTTTCAGAGTTACCTGCCCCAAGATGTCAAGTCAAGTAAATTTTGTATGTATAGTGCAGCTTTTCAGAAAATCATGCCTTAATGTCTTAAAGCCCCCACTGAGCAAGCCAAAGGTGACTGTGGCAAGAAAAGATGTCACATTAAAATGAACTGTGGTTAATTGATCAGACGGCACCCTGTTGTATCCTCCTGAGACCAAGAAAAATCTATTTTGCGTAGCCACTCTGTTCTCTTTTTACTCAGGCCTTAAGCTTAATTTTCATAGTGGTTTACAAGATTCACCAATTCAGACCAACCCAAAGCCTGTCCACTAAGACAGGTAGTCCAGTGTTTAGAGGCAGGACTGAGCTTGAGAATGTTTGAATGATGTGGGAGAGTGCCAGATCAGTCTCTACCATACAACCCCACTGCTACAGAACACACAGGAGTATGGGCTCCACACCGCTCCTCAATAAAGCAATCCCGGCATGAACTTCCACTCAGTTAGAACACACTGACACAAAAAAGGGCCTGCATTTACAAACACAGTCCATTTGGAGTGCTGCCCGGACCGAACCTGGCCAATTTGCCTCCAGGCAAACCACTTTATTGCTTGTTTCAAACATGCTCAATATAACAACAGAGACAGCTGGGCGCATTGAGAGACATGCATTTAATGCATGTTCTGGCTATTTAGCTTCATTGAATTGCTCGTAATGAGGAACTAAAAGCACTGCAGATATCATTAGCAGCAAAGGATTTTTTTCAGTGACATGACATGGTCAACTAAAAGGCATGCTTTCCTATCCCTGCTGAAAAGACCAGCTTAGATCAGCATGCATATCTATGCTAGTCTAAGATGATTAATGCTGGTTTGGTGCTGGTCTAGCTGGTGGACCAGCAGAACCATTTTGTTCACCAGCAACAAAATGCTGGTCAACCAGCACGGCTTTTCTGATAAGGCTGGTGGAGCCCTTTTAACAGAGATGACATTAGAAACTTAACAGCTCACAGACAGATGTAAATACTTTGGAAAAAGCACATAAGGTCTTGATGGAGAATATAATATAACCTTGTGCTTTATTTTGTTTGCCAGTGATCCAAGAGAACAGATTATGGAAGATGTTCTTCATCTTTCTCTCTGTACTAGATTTTCCTTCTTTTTGAATGCCCAGTCTCTCTGAAGCAAATGTGGACTGATTTGAGATCATGTTCTTCTTGTCTCTGGTCTTTGTGGGCTTGCACGATCTCTGCCCTGGGGGCTGCAAATGCTGCACACACCTGAAGCTTGGCACAGCACAAGAAACTTTGAAGTTGGAACAGGAGCAACACTCCTGGGGTTAGATCAAAATCCTTCAATGCTTTGTATATCTCTTTGAGGCATTTGATGTTCTGGGCTCTCTGAAATGTTCCCGGTGATTCATAGAGACATTTTTTTCAAGAAGATTATTATCAATATATGGTTATGAGAGTGAAACAACAACAAACAACAAATAAATTAACACAAATGTGCAGATTTTGACACCTTACTGTAAAGAAATAGTTTAGCTAAAAATGAAAATTCTGTCATAATTTAATCACTCATATCATTCCGAACTTGTCCGAACACAAAAGGAAAAAGAATTGCACTCTTTTCCATGCAATTACAATAAATGGGGACTGGTTCACATGACTCATGCGTTTATATGTATACATATTAGGGCTGTAAATCAATTAAAATTTCTAATCAAATAAATTACATGACATGCCAATTAATTAATCGAACTAATCCCAATTAATCGCATTTATACATATTTGTGGAGAAAGCCCCTCAAATAACAATAATTGAATATATAGTAATTAAATAATTGTAAATAATTATATACAATATATATATATATATATATATATATATATATATATATATATATATATATATATATATATATATACACACATATATATATATATATATATATATATATATATATATATATTGTTTTTCCATTTTATTGAACATATGCCAATCATTAGCCTACAGTTCACAGCAATTTATTTTGCAATTGAATCCGTCAATCAGTCTGAGATTTATTATGAGGGATTTTCTAAGGACTCTTCAATGTACACCTGCGTCAGACTGAGGCTTCTGAAGCATCTCACTTTGGTTGCCTTGTGTTATAAAAAATAAAATTTTTAAGTGGCTTTGTCAAGTTAAAAGTAGATTACTGCCCCCTGGAGAAAACAGGTGGTACTTTAAACTTGAATTGCTCCGATGGTTTGAATCACTGACTGGCACAGAACATCAAGCCCCTGCCCCTTTCATTCACAAATCTAAAGGTGCTCTTTTAAGCAGAGGTGCTTTTAAAAGCGCAGAGATTTAAGCGGAGGTATCTGTACTACAGTACTGTCAGACCAGCATTTGTTAGGCCTAAATGGCCTGAGTCAGTAATGCACATCCAAACTAGATCAACCAATACAGGATGTAACCCAGCATGTCGTTTCAGGTCCATTTCAATCATATCCACAATAGACAGTGGTGTCTTTCCCAGTCTCAGTTGTCTTGTCTAGTGTTCAGGTGCCTGTGGAGTTGAATTAAATGGTTCAAGGAAAGTGGGCTCTGTTTGCCGGATGAGACAGACTGTCTCATTGAATTGCCTGCACCTGGTCTTCCTCTGTCCTCACTGAAGGGCTATGGCCCCGCTGCAATGAGCCTTAATCTGGGAGATCACTCTTTATCCAGCAGGTTCCAGGGGCAATGTGGAGGAACATATCGAGCCATCTCTATGGATTAGACTCTGCATTCTCTTGTGGGGACAAGTGAAAGGAGGGAAGTCAGTCTCAGGGGAGTTGTGGCTTATCTCTTTCACCTTTTCTTCTTTCACTGTTTTTTTCTCTTTATCTCACTGTCAGCTAGTATGTTCCTGTTATTGCTACTTGAGTATACTTGATACTTAAAAGAATAGTTTACCAAAAATGAAAATTATGTCATTATTTTCTTACAGTAACCTCATGTCGTTCCAATTCTGTATGATGTCAAAAAAGCAACACAAAACTATCATAAAAGTTTTTGAGCTACAGCCGAGGGAAAGATAATAATCGCATAATTGCTTTTATATTTCCTTAGAAGATGTGGAATGTACAGGAATCATATTGACCACTTTAATGATAATTTTTAAGATTCTTTTTTTTTTTTGTCATTTTGAAGCTTGACAGCCCTAGTACTCATTCACTTTCATTATATGGAAAAGAATGTCCAGGATATTCTTCAAAAATGTATATATATATTTTTTTATTGTTCCCCAGAAAAGAGAAAGTCATAAGGGCCAGTCACACTGAACACATTTTAGTCAATCTGCACTTTTCTTTTTTTTTTTTTTTTCTTCTATGGCTTGTTTTTCTATGTAAAAATGTGCTAGAGTTACAATTTTGACCATTGAGCCATATTGAGCTGTTTTTTTTTTTTGTTTGTTTGTTTTTTTTGTTTGTTTTTTCAGCATATTGCACAGTAGCGGAATGTTTTTAAGACACCTTGTCTGGTAAGAAAAACTTTTAAAAGTAGGTCTCCAGACATCTTAGTTCTGTTATATGCGTTGCGCTGCATATAGCTTTTTTTAGCGCAAGAATGCATACATCTGAACACAGCAACAAAAAACCAAATGCTTTTTTATTTCGGTTCGTTCTGAGCAGAAACTGTATTTTTGTATTCTGGTTAGAATGAAATAAAAGAACAGTTAATAATGTTTTTTTTTTTTTTTTTTTAAATAACTGTGTTAAGGGTGATTGATATACCAGTTGCAGTGTTGCCAGATTGAGCAAGAAAAACGAAGAAACTGGTCTGGAAAAACAAGCTCAATATAAGGGACTTGCCTCAACCAAAATAAGTGAAAATAAGCAAAACAAATGTCCCCATATGTGGGAATTATCAACATAGAAATCATAGCAAGCATAGTTTATAGTAGCCTACACAGTAGTGCCATGTTTTTTAGACACCTTGTCTGGTAAGAAAAAAATAATCTTTTAAAAGTACGTCTCCAGACATCTTAGTTCTGTTATATGCGTTGCGCTGCATCTAGCTTTTTTTAGCGCAAGAATGCATACATCTGAACACAGGGACAAAAAACCAAACGTCTCAGTTACTGTCGTAATCTCCGTTCTCTGATGGGGGAACGAGATGTTGTGTCGATGTAGTGACACTAGGGGTTGCCCTTGGGAGCCCCAAACACTTCTGATCTTTGAGAAAAGGCCAATGGGAATTGGCGCGTGGAATTTGCATGCCACTCCCCCGGACATACGGGTATAAAAGGAGCTGGCTTGCAACAACTCATTCAGGTTTTGTGCTGAGGAGCCGAGACAAGGTCCCAGCCATTTCAGCAGGTAGTTCAGTGTTGTGGCAGGAGGGACACAATGTCTCGTTCCCTCCATCATGGAACGGAGGTTACAACAGTAACCGAGACGTTCCCCTTCTGTCACTCACTCGACGTTTTGTCGATGTAGTGACACTAGGGGTCCCTATACAAAACGCAATGACTAACTGAACGGTGTTACGCGGACTGGCGGTGTGAGACGGGCAGACCTCTGTGTGCCTCATAGCCAGCACACCCGGCCGTCACTGAACCTCCCCCAATGCTCTTACAGGCGTCAAACGGTCCCCTGCACCTCGGGGACAAGTCGACTGCCCAAAATTAGGGACAGGCTGACCCAGTCATGGCCTCTTCTCCACGGAGACCACACCCCGCCTGGAGGGGGGGGGGGGGGGGGCATTTGAGTGGAAATACGTCACATGGTCTTACCGAGAGACCTCTGCCCGAGGAAGATGCAGTTTACCAACAGGGAAACTTTTTGTGGAAGATACATCACACGGGTTACGTATGGGCAACCAGCACATGTGGAGCACCTACCCCAGTACAGGGCCTAGTTAGTACATATACTGGGATGGCAGCGAGTTTCTCCGTAAACTCGCCTGCCACAGTGCTAAGGAGGAAGGACATCCAGGGTCCACGACTTCGTGAACACGACTGGGTAAAAAGCGCACGTCTTCACCTCAGGGGAGGGGAAAGGTGCTATGCGCAAGTGGTACACCCGGCCAGCTGTCCCGGAACTTACCTGACAACACACGGGACGACACCGGCTCAACCCAGAGATTATAGAATCTTGCAAAGGTGTTGGGTGTTGCCCAGCCCACTGCTCTGCAGATGTCTGCTAAAGAGGCGCCATTGGTCAGAGCTCAGGAGGCCGCCACACTCCTAGTAGAGTGGGCTCATAGCCCCAAGGGGGGCGGCATGTCCTGGGCATGATATGCCATAGCGATGGCATCAATGACCCTGTGGGTGATCCTTTGTTTGGAGACAGCACTCCCTATCCACTGCCCGCCAAAGCAGACAAAGAGCTGCTCAGAGTGTCTAGAGCTTTGCATGCGATCCAAAAAGATGCGCAAAGCACGCATCGGACACAGCAAGGATAAGGCCAGGTCTGCCTCCTCCCGGGGCAGCTTCGCTTGCAGGTTCACCACCTGATCCCTAAACGGGGTCTTGGGAACCTTGGGCACATGGCCCGGTTGGGGTCTCAGGATCACATGAGAGTAACCCGGACCAAACTCCAGGCACGTTTCGCTGACAGAGAACGCCTGCAGGTCCCCTATCCTCCTGATGGAGGTGAGCGCCATCAGGAGGGCAGTCTTCAAAGAGAGTCCCTTTAGCTCAGCTGACTCTAGGGGCTCAAATGGAGCTCCCCGTAGGCCCCGAAGGACCACGGAGTTGTCCCACGAGGGGATGAGACGCGATCTGGGGGATTTAACCTCCTTGCGCCTCTCAGGAACCTGATGATCAAGTTGTGCTTCCCTAAATACTTACCGTCTACTGCATCGTGATGTGCCGATATAGCGACTACATACACCTTCAAGGTGGAGGGAGACAGCCGACCCTCCAGCTTCTCCTACAGGAAAGAAAGCACTGATCCAACTGCGTATCTCTGGGGGTCTTTGTGCCGGGAAGAACACCACTTAGTGAACAGACATCACTTCAAGGCAAACAGGCGCCTCGTAGAGGGAGCCCTGGCCTGAGTGATCGTGTCTACCCCCACCAGTGGTAGGCCACTTGGTCTTCCATGTCCCATCCAAGGACCAGACATGGAGATTCCAGAGGTCTGGTCGCGGGTGCCAGTTGGTGCCCCGTCCCTGAGAAAGAAGGTCCTTCCTCAGGGGAATTCGCCAGGGGGACTGTTGAGAGGAGTGTGAGGGCCGAGAACCAGGTCTGGGAAGGCCAATAGGGTGCTACTAGGATGACCTGCTCCTTGTCCTCCCTGACCTTGCACAACGTCTGTGCAAGTAGGCTCACTGGGGGAAACGCATACTTGTGTAGCCCCAGGGGCCATCTGCGTGCCAGGTAAGCGGAAAGGTAACGATCGCAACAAGGAAATATACACAAACGGAAAGGCATCTTCAAAAAGATGCTCTCCATGAGTGCCGCTCTTTTAGAAGGGAAATATACTCTTTTAGAGGAAGAATATACTCTTTTAGGCTGCTGAAGCGCCCAGGGGCATTCTCTGCACTCAACTGGTGCAAGAGGGGGAGAAGCCGCTGTAATGTCCCGTAAATCCAACAGCTTTTGTAGAGGTGAATGGATTGGCAGAAGAATTCAGCTCGCTGAAACACAACCGCTCAGCTCCGAAGAAAAAATCTGAATGAGTGGTTGCAAGCCAGCTCCTTTTATACCCGTATGTCCGGGGGAGTGGTATGCAAATTCCACTCACCAATTCCCATTGGCCTTTTCTCAAAGATCAGAAGTGTTTGGGGCTCCCAAGGGCAACCCCTAGTGTCACTACATCGACACAACATCGAGTGAGTGACAGAAGGGGAATGTTTTTTTTATTGTGGTTCATTCTCAGCAGAAACTGTATTTTTGTATTCCGGTTAGAATGAAATAAAAGAACAGTTAATAATGTTTTTTTTTTTTTTTTTTTGTTTTTTCTTATAACTGTGTTAAGGGTGATTGATATACCAGTTGCATTGTTGCCAGACTGCGCAAGAAAAGCGAAGAACCTGGTCTGGAAAAACAAGCTCAATATAAGGGACTTGCCTCAACCAAAATAAGCAAAAATAAGCAAAAAATGTTCCCCATATGTGGGAATTATCAACATAGAAATCACTGCAAGCATAGTTTACAGTAGCCTACATAAAATAATGTCTTTTCAATAAATGTATTTTTAATATTAAATATGTCCCCAAAAATATTGAAAATATTAATCTGGCCAAAAATCTAATAAAAAATTAAATTAAAAAAAAAGGTTAATAGCCTAAATCTATCTCTCCTGCATACACGTTTGGGCTAAATGTCACCTTAAGCAGGCAGAATTATTTTAACTTTTTTAACTGTTGGTTTTTTTTTAGAATCAAAGCACATGCTTGACATGTTCTACTAAAAGAGAGAAGCCTCTTTTGACAGGCAAAAAGAAGTGGTGTTAAAGGAATGTTCTGGGTTAAATACAAGTTAAGCAAATTCTAAAGAATTTGTGGCATATTGTTGATTACCACTAAAATAAATTAAAAACTTTTCCTCCATTTCTTTAAAAAAAGCAAAAATGGAGGATCCAGTGTGGCTCTTACAATGGAAGTGAATGGGGGCCAGTTTTTTTTCTGTTAAAATACTCACTTTTTCAAAAGTAAAGCCACAAGACATAAAGAATATGTGTAAATATGATTTTAGTGTGATAAAATCACTTTCAAACCTTTGTAAAGTTATAAGCTGTGTCCCAAACGACACACTATACACTATGCACTTATAAAATATACTATACACTCAGCCATGTAATGTATGCATTTTCAAAGTGTAGTATCATCCCAAATGGAACACTTAGTGGTTTTTTTACTACACGGAAGCATTCGCCATTTAACAGCTGATGGAAGTGATGTTTCAAACCCAAGCGTTGTGTTGCCACTAGCTTTAGCGTGCTATCCACTCTCAGTTTAACACTTAAATCTCACTTTTAAATGCCCGGATTTGCTTGTTTTTATAGTGATGTACTCTCTGTAGTCATACATGGATACATGTCATAAATACGTGATCTTTTGCCATTTAAACCTAAGTGTATCAGTTTAATTTTACCCAGCTTTGTTTTGTGTGTTTCCCTCAATCTCAGAGCCCGCTGCGTGTGTGATAGAGGGAGAGAGAGCGCGCTCTTATTCAAGTGACTGTGAGAAAAAGGCACTTTTTGATAAAAACATAAAACAAGTTACTCTGAGCAAACACTTCGATGTTCACAATAAATAAGTCTGAAAATGTCTGTTTGTATCTTACCTCAGTTTCAGTGAACTTGTTTACATTCAACTAATCTGTTCATTGATTGAATGACTAATGTTTACTTGCTGAAATGAGATAATTTCCTTTTAAGTCAATAGGGACATGTTTGGGCATAGCAATATGGCGGCGCAGTGGCTTCACTGTTATGATGCCATGAGCAATCCAGTTCTATATATATATATCAGTGGTTTAAACCCTCCAAAAATCGGCCACGTTCACTTTCATTGTCCCCTTTCATTTGTAACACAGATTTCTGCTTTTTTTAAGAAAAGGAGGAACGAGTCAAAATTAATTTTTGTGGTAATCAACATGCCACAAATGCTGTTGATTTAGTTTAATTTGTATTGAACCTGGAACATTCCTTTAAGGCCTGTTCACAACAAAAAGTTTTTTCAAATAATATATCTATAATGTTTTTAACTGTTTTTAGTCCCTGTCTGCCCCATACACGGTTCTAAAGGCTTGATATAGTACCTTGATCATATCATCATTATTGAGTTCCAATATTTTGCAAGTAAAGAAAATATAAAACTATACTACAAGAGCATAGAAGCAAAAGCTCAGGTTTGAAACCAGATGGTTGCTCATTTGAGCCCCTTAATGAACAAGATATGAGCGTTTTACCATTGTGCCCCTGAGCGAGTTACAGTACTTCACAGGCATACTGTATGTCGCTTTGGATAAAAGCATCTGCTAAATGACTACGACTAACAATCGAGCACAGTTTGTTGAACACATAAACATAAAATCTTCATTTATAACGTAGTATTCCAAGGTCATATGGCAAGAAAGTGAGGTCTGGTAGTCCTGTTCCACTTCTGGATGTAAAACAACCAGCCAGCCCTGATCCGTCATACACATTCATTTACTGAGAGATCAGTATGTCTGTGTTTGCTTGTGTAAGATGAAAATATTTGACCATGTTAAAGAAAATAGTATCTGTCTGTATGTATGTTTTTGACAGTGGAGAGGAGGCGTCCTATGCTGGATTTACTCTAGTGGAGCGCTACTGCAGGCATCAATCGAGAGGAAGAGATGAGCCGGCATGCTGATTTCTTCTCCACCAGTGACAGCACAGCGTAATGACTGGTAATGCTTCAGTGTGATTACTGTATGTCATTTTTCTTCTTTCTCTCGTGTTCACTCTCCAAGAGAATGTTTTATCTATGAAAGCGGGTGAACTCGTGTGTGTGATTTGGTGTGTGTGTGTGTGTGTGTGTGTGAGAGAGAGAGAGAAAGAGAGATACCAATGATGCAATGCACAACACAGCGTGAATGATAAAAAGTGAACGAAAGCAACAAATAGAATCCGATTGACTTCAAAACAAAGAATATTTTGTATGAAAAAGAAATGGTAACATTTTGTTTGCAACTTAATAATTTGCCTTCTTTTCTTGCTTGATTAAATTTTTTTTCCTGTTACCATGTAACAAAATACATGTTTCATTCCTAAAGGGGGCTTGTTTAGTTTTGACCAGAGCTGCAGTCCAAACTCATAAATAGGTGAAATCAAAGACATGCCCCTGGAGGTATGCTGTTGACATATTGCATTCATGGTAAAATGTTTCTCTCAAAATCATGCTGTGGCATTCTGCTTCCAAGAAGCAGTGATATGATACAGCACTCTGCATTAGTTTCTCATGCATTGTATCAAGGAGGTGGGGGAAAACTGCTTCTTTATTCCACGCCTGAAGTTATTGCATCGCCTCATACATTTTATCAATATATTGGTTGCATGAATTTGTGATTATTTAGCAACATACCTATGGTTGGCTTGAGGCTTGATTAAAATAACTGCATAATGTACCGTATGGTGCATTGTCCACTCCATTTTACTGATTACATAATGTGTGCTAACCATCTGATTCAAATTGCATGCAAAATTGGAAAATAAACTTTCTCTATCTAATAAACTCCATTCTGATTGGCTGGTTGATGCAACTTTTGAGAGTAAAAGCACATAGGACTTTTTTTTATCAGTCTGCTTGGAAACAGAGTTGTGTTTACAAGGTTCCAGGTTGATACAACAAGCATTTTTTAGGATGAAATAATCACTGGATTTGTCAAAGTTTATTAGATCTGTGGCATCAAATCTTTTAAAGATATTCAGAGTTCCATTTGAGCACTTAGTAGCAAGTAACTTTGTAACACTAAGTGGGCAGATCTTGTGCAGTTTAAAGCAATATGTTAAAGTGCTGTAAGCAATGTTAGCTGTTCGGGAATTTCCACTAGACTTAGCCCAGAACTAGACATGCCCCTCTCTTCAGTATGTTCATTCGCTCACTATCACTCACATCATCTTGTGGCTGTCCTACCCTGTTACTTTCTGAATCTTTGTTTCTGGTAAGTATTTTTGGTTAGTTTGATGCATCTTGTATGCTGCACTTAGAAAAAAGTACTGTTATCTGCATGATTTTTTGGACATAGTCCCATGGTAATACCATATTTTTTTCAGTAATTCAGAGTACCATGTAAATACTATGAACATGAATTATGAGCACTTAGTAGCAAGTAACTGTGATATCCACGAGCAGAACTAATACATCTTCACTAAACGGCGCGTAAGAACAAAATTAACTGTGATTGGTTGCTTTACATTTCAGTCAGATGGCTCTTCACTAAGTGGGCAGATCTTGTGCAGTTTAAAGCAATGTGTTAAAGTGCTGTAAGCAATGTTAGCTGTTCGGGAATTTCCACTAGACTTAGCCTAGAACTAGACATGCCCCTCTCTTTCAAAAATCACGCCTTTCAAAAATATGCACACACACAGGGATGCACAGAGATTGAGCAGGAGAGCATCGCAATGTCACAAGTGAGAAAAATAGACATGTATTTTGATGTAAGAAAACCCCAACAGCTTCACCGACCTTGTACAGGTATTAGGATGATTATTGTCAAAAGCAACGGTAGCAAAATAGCATTGTCTCGATTAACAAACTAAGTCAAACTGACACTCTCAGACTGGGTTAAGTTAGGTTAGGGTTAGGGTTAGTTGGGAGGGGGAGAATTTATTGTAAAAAAATAAAAATAAAATAATAATAATAATAAAGGGTTTTATAGTGAAAAAGGAGTTACATTTTTGTCTGTTTCTCACCCACACCTATCATATCGCTTCTGAAGATATGGATTTAACCACTGGAGTCGTATGGATTACTTTTATGCTGCCTTTATTTGCTTTTTGGACCTTCAAAGTTCTGGCCACCATTCACTTGCATTGTATGGACCTACAGAGCTGAGATATTCTCCTAAAAATCTTTGTTTGTGTTCTGCAAAAGAAAGAAAGTCATTAACATCTGGGATGGCATGAGGACAAGTAAATTATGAGAGAATTTTCATTTTTGGGTGAACCATCCCTTTAATCAAGGACGTATTGCTGGTTAATATAGTCAAAAAGCTTTGCTGGAACACCCGCACAACAGCACCCAGTGTTGTGGACCAGCATTCAAAAGGCAACACATCACTCGTCTGTGCAATGAACAGTCATTCCCTCATGTTTCAATCAAGATCTCATGTTACTCTGGCACTGTTTTCCATTCCTTGTGAAACTTTGCTTGACAACTCTGATTATTCATAACTTCTGCTCTGTCAGGACTGAGGCTGTAAACTCCCTCCTGTCACTTTGCCAACGTGCAGGAAAGACCTCCAGCACTGAGATCCATCTCGCAGGCTGTTCTGGGCTGACTTCCTGGCCATCCTGCCTGCCTGCCCAGGCCAGATGCAGCCCTGCCAGATGGAGGAGCTAATCACAGGAGCAGCAGGCAGCACGGCCACTCCTGATCTGAACGTGTTTAGGTAGCCCATGGGACTGGCTTCAGTATGTTCATTCGCTCACTATCTCTCACATCATCTTGTGGCTGTCCTACCCTGTTACTTTCTGAATCTTTGTTTCTGGTAAGTATTTTTGGTTAGCTTGATGCATTTTGTACGCTGCACTTAGAAAAAAGTACTGTTATCTGCATGATTTTTTGGACATAGTCCCATGGAAATACCATGTTTTTTTCAGTAATTCAGAGTACCATGTAAATACTATGAATATGGTTTATCCATTACCGTTGTACATATCAATGTACCATAGTATTACCATTTTATACCACCACTGTACTATGGTACCACCATAGATCTTTTAGTAAGAAGATGTAAAAGAAACATTGGTTTATAAAAAATAAATAAATAAATAAATAAATAAAAATTAAAAAACCTGTTCATAAATGTAACAGAATCTTGCCTACTTCCTTAATCTTACGAACTAAGAGTCAACCAAAGAAATAAGCAGGGGTTATGGTTAAAGGGATAGATCATCCAAAAATGTAAAACTCTCTCATCATTTACTCACCCTTATGCCATCTCAGATGTGTATGACTTTCTTTCTTCTGCAGAAAATGAAAGAAGAGTTTTAGAAAAATATCTCAGCTCTGTATGTCCAAACAATGCAATTGAATGGTGACCGAAACCATGAAGCTCCAAAAAGCACATTCATGCATCATAAAAGTAATTCACACGACTCCAGTGGTTTAATCCTTAACTTCAGAAGCAATCTAATGGGTTTTGTGTGAGAACAGAATTTTTTTTAACTCCTTTTTCACTATAAATCTTAACATCAGCAGTCTCCTAGGCATTCATGTTTTCAAGCTTGATTACACTTCCTCATGCCATCTAACGCTCTGCGCATGTGTCAAGCACTAGGAAGTGTAGTCGAGTTTGAAATCATGATCGTGCTGTAAGATTATCCATGAACAAAGCCCATTAAATGAACACAACACCACATTCCACAGATCAGAGAGATCCCCCACCGAGCCATTAGAGAGTCATTAAAACGAATCCATGGCGCCTAAATTGCTGAAGGAGACCTTCTCTCCCATGCATGCTTAATCTCAAACTAGGGTTTGTAATGACAGAGCTGACCAATAAAGACGACCCTTCTTTGTTCCACAAACTTAAACCCTCTGTAAGACCAAACGGTCAAGCAACACCCTGTGACCTTAATGCATAAATCCGCGGCTATATCAGGAAACGGATACTCGTGAAGACAGTCCCAAGGCCCGAAATCAACACAGACCTAACACAGTGACATTTTGTTTCTCCCCCGGGACACCTCCTCTCCCCATCTGCACATTTCAAAGACATTCTCTCTTAGCTAAGTAGAGACCGCCAGGATCCACTCTCATGGTTTTAATCTCAAAATTGCTGCCAATAAGCTGTATTAATCACCAGTAGTTGCCTTAGAAATATCTTATGTATCATGTATGTTTTATATAACCTGTGGAGTGTGTTAAACCTTTATTAAAGCTATATTCTTACGAACTTCTACCTCAATTATAGGAAGTATATGTTATTTGGTAACTTTTTGATGGGTGAATGATTTCTAGTATTTTGATAAAAGTAGATTTGTGTAGGATGCACCATATTTACACTATGAAAGTTGTTTTCTTAAAGCGTTTACTAAAACTCTCAAAAGTTTGGGCACACGCGATCAAGTGAATATTATGCTAATTACATGCAAGAACAGGAGAACGGGGCGTATGACCCACCCAAGACAATATCTGATTCAGAGACTGTGTCTCATTTGGAAGGCTGCATGCTAGGTAGGATGCGTCCTTTGAAGGCTGCACAATACCGAGTGTCCTCCTTTAAACAAGTCTCGTTTAAACGAGACGGCCTTCGTAGGACAAACGGAAACGGAAAGTAACATGGTTGCTATGACAGCACGCCACTCTTTAACAAGCGCGAGCGCTTTGAGTGAGAAGGTAACAAAGGCCCTTTTGGAAGGGAATGTATGAGGTAAAATTTAGGAGAGTTATAATGATGTAGACAGAAAAGAAAATAGATTTTACAGGTGTAGTTTTAGTCTAATACTTTATTTTAATTATATATTAATATAATTATACATATTATATACTCTGCACCCATCTACTGAGGTACTTCAACTTGGGAATTAACATTACTTGTGTTTGAACATAATATTTACGGGCAAATTGGCGTTGTTATTTTTTTATTTTTTACATTTCCGTTGAAGCAAAGAATTGTAGGTTATGAGTACCCACGAAGTATACACCTTATGCATCCTCCGAATTACCGTGAAAGAAGGTCGCATTTGAAGGCTGCATTCGAAGTGTCCTACTCGCTTTTCTGAAACTAGACAGTCTCGATGACGTATGCGGCCGAGAAATGCGACCTACGGAGGACGCATCCTTCCAAACGAGACACAGCCAGAGAAACACTCGTGGGGATGGACCAGATCGACATGGTTAAAACCCAATGACAATCAGTCCAAGTTCCGTTTGCTTTGCTTTGCTTTTGCCTGCTTTTCTACTCGTCCTGCTTGCACGCTCTTCGACCACCAAAAGCTCATTCCAAGACTCATCAACTCTTCCATCTGAGCCTTCGTTAAACCTCACCAAAGAATAACTGCTTGCTTCCAGCAGTTTCTGGAGATGCGGAGAAAACTTCATTGCGCAGCAACGCGTAACCCGGCAACCGGCACACGAGGCTCCACCCTGCAAAGCCAACCATCCATTCACCACAGAGTGGTTTCCCTGAGAACTCAACATCGACTGACCGCCAGCCAATCTGCGCCGCCGAGAATCCCTCAAGCAAACTACGTCACGAAGGGAACACGCTCGCTCACAGGAGCAACCAAACGCAAGTACAACAGTCTCCTAACTCTTGCTGAACTGGTGCAAATCTTATTAAGCAAAATAACTAAAGTTGAATTGCTAGTATGACAATTCTCTCAGGTTGCAGTCTAAGACATAGTGTCTAATGTTTGACATTTGGGACTCCATTCATAATCCGTTAATATCACCATTTCCCTGCCACTGTACCAATGAATGTGTGTGTGTGTGTGTGTGTGTGTGTTTTCGTTAGATTAGTTTATGTGTATTAGAGTAGTTCAATAAAGTCTTGTTTGATTTTACATACAAGTGTCTTGTGCTGTGTGCTTACAAATTACAGCTTTAAACTGTCGATTTTGTTACCTTGCTCATAATCAGTGATCATAACTTTATGATATTATTACCATTGGCCATGGGGATAATATTCTGTCCAGAATTGGTAAAATACTCTAATCTCAATTTATCGGTGGACGAAGAGTTGTTAAAGTGTTAATATTCATTCTGAATCATTTACCTATTAATTCAGTTCTAATTCACTGTAATTCAATCACCTTTGAGTTATATTGATCTGAAATTCCCTTACAGTGCCTAGAGACTGCAATGGCAAAATGCACAGTGAAAAAGGAGTTCTGGTCTGTTCTCACACAAGACCAACTGGATCCCTTCAGAAGACATGGATAAAAACACTGGAGTTTTGTGCTGCCATTATATGCTTTTTGGAGCTTCAGATTTTAAAATACAGCACGCTTGATGCTATATATTGAGAAAGAGGAGAAGAAACTTGGCTCTTACGCATATTGCAAGCCCACCAGGTTTGAATTTGTGAAAGTGAACGTAGCAAAGGGGGTGCTTGTGATCAGACTACTGTATCAAAAAATGACAAATGGGACTCTACGGTCTTTTGGAATTCACAGATGCATGCAAGCAAAGGCTACAAGAACTTAAGTCCACATGAAGTGCACTATTTGGGATGGGGCCATTTTAAGCCTATAAGGTTTATCAACCTGTCAAGCACAAATCAGGGCACCTTGTGCAATGTACAATATATCTGCAGTTAGGGGAGTCTCCCTATGCCACTGCTGCCCCTTACTATTCATCCAAAACTTTTAAGACCCAACATTATAATGCTTCACATTATGTTATGTAATCCATAATAGTTAACATAATAATTTTGTTTCTAAGCACAGTAAGCACTTGCATCTGACGCATTTACATATGTTTACCTCAGAACAGATGCTTTCCATTTGTTCTTCAAGTGTTCAAGCATTCTCACTGACCTTTTAATGATGTCTAGACATGTACATTAAATAGTTGTGAAGTGAATGTGAACCCTATAGCTGCTGTTTGAGCGAGATGACATAGCTCACTGCTGTTCTTAACAGCCCCCTACTGAGTAAAGGCTGCATTGCCACACACTGAAAAGCATTCCTTCAATACGCTCTGCTTTTTGCCCTCTTTATAATGACTGACATGCTTGTTTTTAGGGGGGAAGACAATTATACAGGCTACATGGAGCTATGATGAACTGTAAGGCTTTAGAAACAGGATATGGGTCTTACTTGCCAGTCATGTTCTTTTGTGAATTACCCACTTCTGACCCACCCTTACCCTCAAACCTTTCTGCAGACATGAGGTCACCAGAAGCAGACGTGGTAAAAAAGGAAGTGCTGCCCAATTCTGCATTTGCTTTCAGACTACTGTTGCCTGTTTCCCTCCAGCCTGGTCAGAGTGATTGCTTCTTAGATTTGTGGCTAAAATGTTCTCTCACAGACATTTTAAATGAATGATGAGCTTCACATTTCTGCCTTTAAACCCTTCAAAAATTGGCCCCATTAACTTCCATTGTAAGTGCCTCACTGTAACCTCGACTTTTGCTTTTTATTTATTTTTATTTTTTTAAAGAAAAGGAGAGACAGGTCTAAATTACTTTTTGTGGTAGCATTTTGCCACAAATGCTGTCGACTGAGCTTAACTTGTATTGAACCCGGAATATTCCTTTAAGGAGATCTTTTCCGTACAATGAAAGTGGATAGTGATTTTAAATACCAAAATAAATAAATAATAATAAACAATACCATAAAATAATCAAAAAGTAATTCATTCAACCCATGTACTATATTCCAAGTCTTCTTATGTCATATGATGGCTTTGTGTAAGAAACATAAATTGTAGTCATCATTCATTAATAATACCTCCCTCTGCTGTAACTTTCAAATATCATTCATGCTTGTGTTTAATTTAAAAAATGAATGTGCCATTCCAGGTTTAATGTCACTGACACCAAAAACCATGGGTGACATGTTTAAAAAAGGAACCAAGATTATCAGTGAATAATGACTTCAGTGTGGGTCTGTTCATGACACAAAACTATTGAGTGGCTTCAGAAGATTTGGGATATAATGCACGAGTTATATGGACTACATATATATATATATATATATATATATATATATATATATATATATATATATATTAAGCATGGCATTTAAAATTACTATCCACTTTCGTTGTATGGAAAAGAGCTGCTTGGAGATTGTGCTTAAAATCTCCTTTTGTGTTTCACTGAAGAAAAAATAAATAATACTGGGCAGGGGGTGAAAAAATGACAACTAAATATACATTTTGGTGGAACTTTTTAGCCAATATTTAGTGCACCGCATCAAGGTCCAAAGTAGATAGATATCAGACAGGGGGTTTAACATCATCATAGGCTTGTGGGTTCTGAGCTGCCCACTCTCTTTGCAGCAGCAAGGGAGTTATTTTAATAGTTCTGTGAAAGACCTGAAGACAGGTTAATTTGCCTTTGAGAATGCAGTCTTTGCCCCTGCTGGCTTTCTCTGTGACTTCCTCTGTGTGGTGACAGCTTACTCATTGATCCGGAATGATCATGACTACTGCACATTTCATATTTCATTGTTGGAAATGACAGCAAAAAGAGACTTCTAGGCGCAGATCCTGCTGGGACTACATATTTTCCAGTACAACTGCAGTGAATGAGGAACCCACAATGTACAGTGCATTCAGAAAGTATTCAGACCCCTTAATTTTTTTCACATTATATGTTGCAGCCTTATGATAAGATGCTTTAAATTATTATTATTTTTTCACATCAATATACATACCATACCCCATAATGACAAAGCAAAAAAACGTTCTGGTTACTTTCGTAACCTCCGTTCCCTGATGGAGGGAACAAGACGTTGTGTCAATGTAGTGACACTAGGGGTTACTCTTGGGAGCCCCAAACACCTTTGATTTTGAAAAAAGGCCAATGGGAATTGGCGAGTGGAATTTTCATGCCACTCCCCCAGACATACAGGTATAAAAGAAGCTGGCTCGCAACCACTCATTCAGGTTTTGTGCTGAGGAGCCGAGACAAGGTCCCGGCCATTTCAGCGGATAGTTCAGTATTGTGGAAAGAGGGACACAACTTCTCATTCCCTCCATCAGGGAACGGAGGTTACGAAAGTAACCAGGACGTTCCCTATCTGTCACTCACTCGACATTGTGTCGATGTAGTGACGCTAGGGGTCCCTATACGAAATGCCACAATAAGCTGAACTGTGTTACACTGGCGGTGCGAGACGGGCAGACCGCTGTGTGCCTCATAGCCAGCGCACCAGGTCATCGCGTAGCGACGGGTGCCGTCTGAGGTGGGCTACATGCCGGGGCCGGGCCGCGGAGGCGGGCTGCGGTGGAGCCAGTGTTGTTGCTGCAGTAGGATGCCCTTGGCAATGAGCAGACGGGGTGCAGGGTCTTGAGCCGCGCCGGGGCAGGATATGTTGAATAGCCTCCGTCTGCTACTTCACCGCTGAGAACTGCTTGGCAAAGTCCTCGACAGTGTCACCGAACAGGCCAACTTGGGAGATGGCGGCATCAAGGAACCGTGCCTTGTCAGCATCTCTCATCTCGACCAGGTTGAGCCAAAGTTGGCGCTCCTGGACCACCAGGATGGACATCACCTGCCCGAGAGACCAAGTTGTGACCTTCGTCGTGCGGAGAGCGAGGTCAGTTGCCGAGCGCAGTTCCTGCATCTATCCCATGTCATAACTACCCTCGTGCAGCTCTTTTAGCATCTTGGCTTGGTGTACCTGCTGGACAGCCATGGCGTGCAGGGCGGAGGTGGCTTGTCCAGTGGCACCATAGGCCTTAGTCGTCAGAGACGACGTAAACCTACAGGCCCTAGACCGGAGCTTCGGGTGCCCGCACCTGGTGGCGGCGCTCTGCGGGCACAAGTGCACCGTGAGTGCCTTATCCACCTGGGGGATCACCGAATACCCCCTGGCCGACCCACCATCAAGGGTAGTGAGAGCAGGGGAGCTGAAAGACCGGGATCGGGTAGTAAAAGGTCCCCCCACGATCTTGTCAGCTCCTCATGCACCTCCGGGAAGAAAGGGACCGGGGCAGGGCGCGGCCGTGAGTGGCGCTCTGGGTCCAGGAACCAATCATCGAGCCTCGAGGGTTCAGGGGAGGGTGGAGGGTTCCACTCTAGCCCGATGCTCGCGGCCGCCCAGGAAAGTATATCTGTCAGCTCCGCGTCGGCTTGAGACTGGGCGACCATACCTGAAGGATGAAGCCCAGCTGAAGCCTCCACGTCAGACTGGACAAACCCACTCTCCGATGCTGCAATCGAGAGCTCATCGTCTTCCCGGGCTCCAAATAAGAGGTCGAACTCGCCCTGAGACGAGCCGGCGGTCTCATCCGAGAGCCCGATCGAGGCAAGCGAGCGGAATGGGAAGTCTGTGGGGGGTTACCCAACAGAGGTGCTCCCATTGAAGTCCCCAAATCACCCCCAGTGCTAACGGACGCGGCCTCATACCCGTAGATAGAAGGACCGAGGCAGGGAGCCACTGGGGTGGCTTTCCCTCTTACGAAGGAAAGCCGCGACTGCAACGTTGCCATAGTCATGTTCTCACAATGAGGACATTAGCCATCCACGAACGATGTCTCTATGTGGGCAGCACCCAGACACCTAAGACAGTGATCATGGCTGTCAGAAGCGGAGAGATAACGACCACAACCAGGAATAATACACAAACGGAAAGGCATCTTTAAAAAGATATTCCGTGAGTGCCACTCTTTTAGATAGAAAATATACTCTTTTTGTTCTGCCGAAGCACCCAGGGGCTCCCAAGAAGTGACCCCTAGTGTCACTACATCGACACAACGTCGAGTGAGTGACAGATAGGGAACAGATCTTTCGTTTCACTCCACAGGTGCAGAGGGGGAGAAGCCGCTGAAATGCGCCGTAGATCCAGCAATTTGAGGTGAGTATCGGAGGGGTTGAATTCAGTGCACTGAATGCAACCGTTCGGCTCCGAAGAGAAAATCTGAATGAGTGGTTGTGAGCCAGCTCCTTTTATACCCTTATGTCTGGGGGAGTGGCATGCAAATTCCACTCGCCAATTCCCAATGGCCTTTTTTCAAAATCAGAGGTGTTTAGGGCTCCCAAGAGTGACCCCTAGTGTCACTACATTGACACAACGTCGAGTGAGTGACAGATAGGGAACAGATTTTTGATAACAAATTTATTAAAAACAAAAAACTGAAATATCATAATGACATACGTATTCAGACCCTTTGCTATGATACTTGAAATTTAGCTCAGGTGCATCCCATTTCTCTGGATCATCTTTGAGATGTTTCTACACTTTTATTGGAGTCCACCTGTGGCAAATCCAACTGATTGGACATGATTTGGAAAGGCACACACCCATCAATATAAGGTCTCACAGCTGAAAATGTATATCAGAGTAAAAACCAAGCCATGAGGTCAAAGGAACTTCCTGCAGAGCTCAGAGACAAGACTGTGTCAAGGCACAGATCTGGGGAAGGCTACAAAAAAATGTTTGGCTGCATCGAGGGTCCCCAAAATTCTTAAATGGAACAACCAGCACTCTTCATAGAGCTAGCCGCCTGGCCAAACTGAGCAATCAGGGGAGAAGAGCCTTGGTAAGAGAGGTGATCAAGAACCCGATGGTCACTCTGGTTGAGCTCTAGAGATCATGTGTGGAGATGAGAGAAACTTGCAGAAGGACAGTCATCACTGCAACACTCCACCGATCTGGGCTTTATGGCATAGTGGCTAGATGGAAGCCTCTTCTCAGTACAAGACACATAAAAAAGCACCTAAAGGACTCTGATGAAATGAAGATTGAACTGTTTGGCCTCAATTCCTAGCAACACCTGTGCAATACCATCCCAACTGTGTAGCATGGTGGTGGTAGCATCATGCTGTGGGGGTGTTTTTCACCAGCAGGGACTGGGGGACTGGTCAGGATTGTAGAAAAGCTGAATGGAGCAAAATACAGAGATATCCTTAATTAAAACTTGGTCCAGAGGGCTCAGGACCTCAGATTGGGCTGAAGGTTCACCTTCCAACAGGACAATGACCCAAAGCACACAGCCAAGACAACACAAGAGTGGCTTGGTTACAACTCTTTGAATGTCCTTGAGTGGCCCAGCCAGAGCCCGGACTTGAACCCAATCGAACATCTCTGGAGAGACCTGAAAATGGCTGTCCACCGATGGTCCCCATCCAACCTGACAGAGCTTGAGAGGATCTGCAGTGATGAATGGCAGAAAATTCCCAAATCCGGGTGTGCAAAGCTTGTCGTATCATACCCAAAAAGACTTGAGGCTGTAATCGTCGCCAAAGGTGATTCAACTAAGTACTGAGTTAAGGGTCGGAATACTTATGTCAATGTGATATTTCAGTTTTTTATTTTTAATAAATTTGCAAAGTTATAAAAAATCTGATTTTTGTTTTGTCATTAAGGGCAATGGAGTGTAGATTGTTGCGATAAAAAAAGAAGCATTTTAGCATAAGGCTGCAACAAAACAAAATGTGAAAAAAATGAAGGGGTCTGAATACTTTCTGAATGCACTGTATATGTGCAGTATCAGGGGCCATTTGCTTAGATTGTTTTGTGAGCCATGTCATCTGTGCTATTTTTGAATTGTTGGTTTATGTTAACATGCGCTAGATGGATATATTTAGCCATTATGTTGCTGATTTTATTAAATTGAGTGATGCATTTTAAGCCTTGCATATCATTACAAGTGTACAGCACCTTATTAATGTATTTAATTAATTTGTTATGATAATTACATTATACAGTATAACCATTAAAATAATCATTGATGTACAGAGGCATATACTTGAACATTGCATTTGAGTTTTACATAATACATTTATATATAGGAGGAGCCATTCTTAAGTTAAGCTTTTGCTGATGTAAACTTAATATTGTATTATTGTTTAACACATTTTATTTATTTTCATTTCCCCCAGAATTTGTTTGAGATTAAATTTAAAGACCCCCTGCAGTTCCGATCTGGGCCACCTAGGGGTTAGGCACCCCACTGCAGCTCCTTTTGCCATATGAGTCCCTTCTCTTTTATAAGCAGGATTAACCTTGAATAAACGAAATTCCTGTGAAGATGTCAGTTTCATTCTCACATTCTCCTCCACACTGTGCAATGTTGAATTGGGTTCCTCAGTGCTAGAGGGGCAAGATGGGTCCTGACAGGGCGACCCCTTCTGCACTTCTCTGGGGCGGTGCGGTTGACAGAAACTCATTAATTATCTTGGGCGGGGTAGCATCTCACTGAGCCTTTACGAAAAGATGCCAGTCACCTGCCCACTTGAGCTGAAAAATCGTTAGAGACTCTTAACATTCTTGTCTACGTGTTTATCTCGTCAGTAGGAGAATACTGCCTGCTGTCAGACTCTGTTGTACTGAAGCTGAAGACAGAGGCCCCAGTAAAGCTGAAACAGAGAGGACTGGAAAGGGGATGAACGAGGTTGGGATGTACATGGTAGTTTAGGGCCATGGAGCAGGTGCTTTGGTGGGACTGAGGTTCCATCATGCCCTGATTACTACTAAGGAATTGGTGAGTATAGAGGGCATCAAAATATTAAGTCTATGGGGCCATTCAGACCAAACATTTTCTTGCATGACAAAAAAGATATAGTACAACAAATATAACAGAACACAGATGTCTTGAGATGCCTTTTTTAAAAGATGAAGTTCTCTTTAACTTTACATGACATTTAAAAAATGTGGCGCTCCTGCACTAGTTGCTGAAAAAGGAGTGAGTGTATGTCTATCAAAAATAATAGAAAAACAGTGCAGGTGGACATAAAACCGCATTCGGTGTGAATACAGATTAGGAATGTTCCTATAATGAAATTTACATTTTATTAACCTGTAAACTGTTTCAAAAGTATATTCACAAGATTTAAACATTACATGTGTTGGCATGAGATTAGTGTTATACATCTGCTTAGTGACCTTGTCTGTGTAAACTTATTTACAATTTTTCAACTTCAATGACATGACACTGGTAAAGCTGGTAAAACTGGTAACTTTCACCATAGGATGCAATAGGCACTTTCCCACCTACAGTCCTGGTACTTTTCCCATGAAAACACATACTGTATGAGGAACGGCACACCCAAGGAGACTTTTCCCTTGTTGCATCGCATTCACAAAAGTACTCCTGTAGTGACGTCATCTAGTATCAACCATTTTTCTTCTGACTTTGTTGCCATGCATTCAGTAGCAACAACAACAAAATCAACAACACTGATGGAGGACGCCAGGATTGGAGCTATACTTTTGTTAGGGCTGTTTTATACAAAATCTGGCTGCATCCGAAAATGTAGGCAGCTGCCTTAATGCATTATCAGTTAATGGTTTAAACGACAGTGTTTCTGGAATAATGGAACTCTTAAGGAAACTGGTCTCTGAACAGTTTAAAAAGCAGCTTATTTCATCCTACCTCCTTATACAGCCTCCGAAGGCAGCATTTTCCAGTTTTTGGCCCATGTCTTCAGGTTATAGTTTAAACTGTAAGTGCAGTGCTCCCTGCGGCAGCCAGAGTGAGAGGAGAAGGGAGGCGATCAAACTTCCACACAGCACATGCTGAACTCAGCGGACAACATGTTGAATATGCATATAAACCTATTAATCAACACAATCGTTTACACAATCGTTTACAATAAAGGCTTTTATGACTCAACATAAATTACTGTACTGAAATACTAATTTACTTAAAAAAAGACGTCTTGATGCAAGTTAATCAAGCAGTATCAGGCACTCAATACATGTAAACTAGATTTCATTACAGTTTAGTTTATAATAGAGTTCAATTACCCACTCTCGATAAACATCTGATTATTTATATTCATCATCTAGAAATCACTTTATTTTCTGTATAGTCAAAGCTTGTCTCCCGATGAAGTTACACACATACACACACATGTAAAATGGGTGATCCACTTTGGATACTTTGTTTGTTATATGTTATTTCTGTTTACAGGTACAGCGCAATCCTTTGAGAAGCAGGCTATCAGCTAAGTTTGTTTACAAATGGTGGCTGCAGACCCCTTGCGTTTCTCAAAGCTATTTGTGCGTCAAATGTGTTTGACTAATCACAGGCTACAGTACCTCCCACAGTCTGCCACAGTCCCTATATGCCCCAAAAGTACCTACCCCGGAGTAGGAGCTAAAAATCTCCCTTAAAATGGCTCAGAGGAACTATAGTTCCTCAGGTGCGAAAGCAACAAAAGATACTAATCCCAGGGAAAAGTACCTAAAACAGGCTTTTGTCCCTGCAGTGGGAAAGGGCCTAATAACGCAAGTTAAGGGGGCCTGGGTAGCTCAGCGAGTATTGACGCTGACTATCACCCCTGGAGTCGTGAGTTCGAATCCAGGGTGTGCTGAGTGACTCCAGCCAGGTCTCCTAAGCAACCAAATTGGCCCGGTTGCTAGGGAGGGTAGAGTCACATGGGGTAACCTCCTTGTGGTCGCTATAATGTGTTTGCTCTCGGTGGGGCACGTGGTGAGTTGTGCGTGGATGCTGCGGAGAATAGCGTGGACCTCCACACGCGCTATGTTTCTGCGGTAACACGCTCAACAAGTCACGTGATAAGATGCGAGGATTGACGTCTCAGATGCTGAGGCAACTGAGATTTGTCCTCCACGACCCGGGTAGAGGCGAGTCACTATGCCACCACGAGGACTTAGAGCGCATTGTGAATTGGGCATTCCAAATTGGGGAGAAAAGGGGAAAAAAAAAAAACTTAAGTCCATCCGCTGTAGAAAAGTATTTCCAGCTCAAAAGGCATGATTTAGACAAATTAACAGCTAAAAAAATAAATGAGTTTTTACTCAATATTTAATATTATATATATATATATATATATATATATATATTTTTTTTTTTTTTTTTTAAATAAAAAATAAGAGGTGCTTCGCATTTCTGCTCTTAAAATCTCTGGAATGCTGGTACAGTTACTGTAAACTGAAAGACAAGTACAAATTCTTTTCTGTATTCACATTAACTGTATATACCACAATTTCTGTCTACAGAGCTTAATTTTTTTTAAATCCTTTAATACTGAATACCAAACCTGATTCAGTGGTGCACTCCAGGTTAGAAAGTGAACAGCTTTGAAAATGTTCTGTCTATCAGAAAGGACATTTGAGAATGTGTATATGTATGAGTGTGTTTTTCCAGGACAGTGAGGTAGGCTTAGAAAAGGGTTGAATGGTATTTTCAACTATGCCTTGACCTGGTTTTCAAGTGTAATGGCATTGTATTACAGCCAGTTCCAGCTTAGTGAGTCTTAAGATTGAGCCCTTTTGCAGTTCAAACTGCTGTGACATTCTGCTGGGCTGCTTTGCTTTGTCCTTGGGTGCAAATCGCATCAGATCTTTGTAAGTGTTCGCATGATAGCTAAGGAAAGGCATGTCAGATGACATTGCTCTATCAAGGTAAAATCAAATTAATTCTTCACTTGCAAATCATTCAAAGAGTTAACTTCATGGAAGGAGGCATTTGAAGAATAGTGCCATCATGCTATGTTTTATTTGTTTTAATATTCAACTTTGAGAAATAGGCTTTTACAATAAAGCTTTGTATTTAACTAATGTTTGCTAGAGGGCCAGATTTCATCAGCAAAATTCTTTTCTGTGCAACAGAGAGCTCCCTGAGGTATTTCCAATGAGTTGCCGTAAAAGCTTATGAATGCTTTGACCTTAAAACAATACAGTATATTTACTTGGCATGATGGATGGAGGGGGGATTTCTTTAAGTGGCAGTGTGGCTGAACAGCCTGCGAAACCCTTGAGTCTTAGCAATACAAATTTAATTTCAATGCAACGGTTTCCCCTTGAATATCAGTTTGCTGCACCCCAGTGAGCGCGGCAAACAGAGAGAGATGTTGTTTTTTGACACTCTCATTGTTCATCCCTGCATACGCCCCGCTAGGTTCTATGTGATGAAGCAATTGAAATTGATCTTGTGTCTAATCGAAACAAAATTTGTTAGAGTGGACCATTTCTCACATGACACATCAATCTCATTTGATCCAATTCTCTGTTTACTCCTCAGGGGGACATTTGACAGTTTACTGTGCAGTGTGGTTCATTAAAGGGTTACTTCACCCAAAAATGAAAATGATCTCATTATTTACTCAACCTCATGCCATTTCAGATGTGTATGACTTTCTTTCTTCTGCAGAACCCAAACGAAGATTTAAAAAAATATATATCTTGGCTCTGTTGGTCCTTACAATGCAAGTGAATGGTGACCAGACATTTGAAGCTCCAAAAATCACACAAATGCCACATAAAAGTAATCCATAAGACTCCAGTGGTTAAAACCATGCCTTCAGAGGCAATATAAGTGTGGGTGAGAAACAGATCAATATTTAAGTCCTTTTTACAATAAATCTACACTTTCACTTTCACATTATTTCATATTTTGAGAGTGAAAGTGGAGATTTATGGTAAAAAGAACTTAAATAATGATCTGTTTCTCACTCACACTTATCATATTGCTTCTGAAGGTATGGATTTTTGATTCATCGATCATTTTGATTCCATTCACTTGTTCATTTAATGGCCATTTCTGGAGATTGCATATTTACTCCAGTAGGTGGCAACAATTGAGCATCTTTTATGTTATGAGTATGTCGTTCAAACATATAACACTCAGTTGATTTTTAAAAAACACAGAATTGTTCACTACCAAAACAATGGAAGTTAACGAGAATGATTTGTTCACTTAAAAAAATTCACACAAAACACTTGGTTCGAGAGCAGTACAAAGAGCAGAGTTGTGCTTGATGCTTTGTATTTTTTATTTTATTTTTTTACTTTTTTGGCTGGTAGAGAAGAAATGCACAAACTAACTGGTAAATTTTCTGCATGAAACGTGTTATTTAATATTATTTACTTGTTTGTTGAACTGTTGCTGAAACCTAATGCCGAATCCCAGCCATGCTGATAAACAGCATAACAGCACTCTTGCTCGTGTGATATTGCTTAATTATGACAACAAAGAAGGAAGTTCTTAGTGGTTTCTTCTGTTGTGCACCATAACGAATAATGCTTTTGGAGGCACATCATTTTTTTAAATCTACAAATTTACAGGGTTGCGACTTCTAAAAAGTGCCTTTTGTCTGAATGGTATGGTCATCTTTCAAACCATATAATATACGATATACAGTTGTGCTCAAAATTTGCATACCCTTGGAGAATTGGTAATATATGTACCATTTTTAAAGAAAACATGAGTGAGCAGGCAAAACACATTTCTTTTATTTCTTATGGGATTCATATTCAACTGTAGGTTATAACAGAATGGCACAATCATAAAACAAAGCATGGCAACAAAGAAAAAAATGAAATAACCCCTGTTCAAAAGTCTGCATACCCTTAGTTCTTAATACTATGTATTGCCCCCTTTAGCATTAATTACAGCGTGCAGTCTTTTGTAATAGTTGTCTATGAGGCCCCAAATTCTTGCAGGTGGTATAGCTGCCCATTTGTCTTGGCAAAATGCCTCCAGGTCATGCAAAGTCTTTGGACGTCTTGCACGAACCGCACGTTTGAGATCTCCCCAGAGTGGCTCTATGATATTAAGGTCAGGAGACTGTGATGGCCACTCCAGAACCTTCACCTTTTTCTGCTGTAACCACTGGAGGGTCAACTTGGCCTTGTGCTTAGGGTCATTGTCGTGCTGGAAAGTCCAAGAGCATCCCATGTGCAGCTTTCGTGCAGAAGAATGCAAATTGTCTGCCAGTATTTTCTGATAACATGCTGCATTCATCTTGCCATCAATTTTCACATGATTCCCCGTGCCTTTAGAGCTCACACACCCCCAAAACATCAGTGAGCCACCACTATGCTTCACAGTGGGGATGGTATTCTTTTCACTATAGGCCTTCTTGACCCCTCTCCAAACATAGCGCTTATGGTTGTGACCATAAAGCTCAATTTTGGTCTCGTCACTCCAAATTACAGTGTGCCAGAAGCTGTGAGGCGTGTCAAGGTGGTGTGGGTTTTTCTTTGTATCCTGAACAATTTCTGGCAGTTGTGGCTGAAATCTTTCTTGGTCTACCTGACCTTGGCTTGGTATCAAGAGATCCCAGAATTTTCCACTTCTCAATTAGTGACTGAACAGTACTGACTGGCATTTTCAAGGCTTTGGATATCTTTTTATATCCTTTTCCATCTTAATAAAGTTCCATTACCTTGTTACGCAGGTCTTTTAACAGTTCTTTTCTGCTCCCCATGGCTCAGTATCTAGTCTGCTCAGTGCATCCACATGAGAGCTAACAAACTCATTGACTATTTATACACAGACACTAATTGCAGTTTTAAAAGCCACAGGTATGGGAAATTAACCTTTAATTGCCATTTAATTTGTCTCCTTTTGTGTCTGTAACAAGGCCAAACATTCAAGGGTATGTAAACTTTTGATCAGGGCCATTTGGGTGATTTCTGTTATCATTATGATTTAAAAAGGAGCCAAACAACTCTGTGAAACTAAATGGCTTCATATGATCACTATCCTTAAATAAAAACAGTTTTTTTTTTTTTTTTTTTTTTTTTTTGCATGATCAGTCATATTTTCAAAATCAATGCCAAAATTTCACAATTTCTGCCAGGGTATGCACAACTGTATATATTCACACTTACCGGCCACATTATTAGGTATACCTATACATCTACTTATTCATGCGATTATCTAATCAGCCAATCATATGGCAGAAGTGTAATGTATAAAATCATGCAGATATGGGTCAGGAGCTTCAGTTAATGTTCACATCAATCATCAGAATGGGGAAAAAATGTGATCTCAGTGATTTTGACCATGGCATGATTGTTGGTGCTAGATGATCTGCTGAACTGCTGATCTCGTGGGATTTTCACATGCAACAGTCTCTAGAGTGTACAGAGAATTGTGCGAAAAACAAAAACAACCAGTGAGCAGCAGTTCTGTGGACAAAAACACACTGTTAATGACAGAGGTCAGAGGAGAATGGCCAGACTGGTTCGAGCTGACAGAAAGAATACGGTCTGTCTCTGTACAACAGAATAGCATCTCAGAATGCACAACATATTGAACCTTGAGGTGGATGGGCTACAACAGCAGGAGACCATGTTGGGTTCCACTTCTGTCAGCCAAGAGCAGGGCCTACCATTTGTTTACCTCAGCAGAAATCCAGATTTGTCAGACCAGGAGGTTTTCCAATTGTCTACTGTCTAGTTTTGGTGAGCCTGTGCCCACTGCAGCCTCAGTTTCCTGTTCTAAGCTGACAGTAGTGGTAGCCGGATGGGTCTTCTGCTGCTGTAGCCCATCCACCTCAATGTTCAACATGTTGTATGTTCAGAAATGCTTTTCTGCATGGAACTGTTGTAATGTGTGGTTATTTGGGTTACTGTCAACTTCCTGTCAGCTTGGACAGCCGTTTTCGCTCACAGAACTGCCGCTCGCTGGATTTTTATTTTTTTCCACAACATTCTCTTTGCACTCTAGAGACTGTTGTGTGTGAAAATCCCAGGAGATCAGCAGTAACAGAAATACTCAAACCAGCCCATCTAGCACCAACAATCATGCAACGGTCAAAATCATTGAGATCACATTTTTTACCCATTCTGATTGTTGATGTGAACATTAACTGAAGCTCCTGACACATATCTGCATGATTTTATACATTACACTGCTGCCACACAACTGGCTGATTAGATAATCACATGAATCAGTTGATGTACAGGTGTTCCTAATAAAGTGGCAGGTGAATATACAGTATATATATATATATATATATATATATATATATGTAAAACATTTGTGTTTATCTTTTGTAATGAGGATTTGTTTTTCATGTCTAGGCTTTTCATGGAAATCTTATCTCTCAGTATTACAGTGTTGTCCAAAGGATAAATGGATTGAGCTTAGATTGCTTATGTTTCTTGCAACTTAAGCCCATGGTATGATTGTTATTGTCTGTCATCATTGATGGCACACTCAGCAGTGGTCACTGCTCTGTTGGGCATTTTAGATCTCCGGTCATTTTCTTTTCTCTGTGGAAAAAGTGATAATGCTGCACCCTTCGTGTAGCTCTCATTGTTTTTGTTCCACAGTGTATGCTGATAATCTAAAAGCTCATCTTCGCCTGCTCCAAATGAAACAGACTGATCACTTCATATCTGTGATTGCTTCCAAAGCAGATTACTCTGGATGCTTAGAAAGACAGTTATGACAAAGGAATAGTTTATGCTCAATTGGAAATTATGTCATCATTTACTCACCCTCATGTTGTTCTAAATCCACATGACTTTTATTTGTTCTGTAAAATTATGAAGAACTTACTGGTCGCTCTCTTCAATGCAGTTACAATGAATGGGCACTAGAGCTTTCATTATTGAAAAATTGGTCCATGTGCACTATATTACAAGGCTTCTTAATGTAGGGCTTTACTGGTTGTTTAGATCAGTGTTACTATCAGAAATAATTAATAATTATTTATTTAGTTATTAATTAATATTTAAATTAATTAATTGAATCTAACTCATTAAAACCTCATATGGGGCTCCAGTAAATGTAGTGTGCTACGTTTAGGAGTGGGTTTGGTTATTAGCAATAAAAAAAAAACAATGAATGAAGGCTTGAATCCGAGCACTGACATCCCGTCAGCATGACACAGGTGTATGCAAAACAAACCAAAACACTTCTCTTTGTAATATAACAAAGTTTATTTATGCAGTAATATCAATTAATAATTAATACAATGCAGTCAATAAACTTCCGACTTACAACTACAAACTAAACAGTGATATGATTAGATATGGAAATCAAAATAATCCTATAACACATGAGGGTGTGTGTGTGCGTGTGAGAGTGAGTGTGTGTGTGTGTGTGTAAGGAGGGATGCACACAAAATGGCGGACGTGACTCTCGTGGAGAATATGTCACGCGAGACTTCCGGCTAGGGAATATGGCCGCGAATGTGGGCGGAGAGAAACCAGTCAATGGCGTCTACCAGTTACCGCGTGTATCCGCTGAGCTTTATCACAAAGCTATCTACGAGCCAAAAATACGTGCCAGAATGTTTGTGAGGGGTCGCGTGCGTGTGTGCGCGTGTGTGTGTGTGTGTGTGTGTGTGTGTGTGTGTGTGTGTGTGTGTGTGGTTAGTACGAGAGAGAGAGAGAGAGAGAGAGAGAGAGAATTAAGTGATGGCCCCAAAGCCGATTTTGTGATCGTGGGAGAGAAAGCAGCTGTTAGTTTATCACTCAGAGACGCGGTGGACGGCACGTAAACAGTCCCGCGTTCTTTGATTCTTTAATGGATAAACTCAGTTTGCCTGTCTCACCCACGATGGCGGAAATGCACAACAGCCCACCGTGGTTGGACCACAATACAGCAAATCAAATTTGTGATAATTAATACTCTGAGTATTAATAATGAGTGGACATGGCAGTCCATAAACTGTACAAGCAAAAACCTTGAAACACAAGAATAACTATCTATCTAATAACTATATAATATAATATTCTATCTCTGCCCAGACGTAAACCTCTTACTTGAATCGCATGAGGATGCAGGTGGAATGTGTGTTCGTCCGTCCTTTAACTCAGACTCGGTTCCTCGAGGCTTGGGTGATGACGGGAGGCCGTTTCCTCGCTCTGTCGGCAGGCAGTACGGCTGCTGATTCTTGGCAGGCTGGCGGAGAAATCAGAAACGTCGACTTGATTGAAGATGGAAGAGAAATCTTTAATCTCTTCACTTCTGCAGGCAAACGGATGAAGATGTGGATTGCTCGGCGGTCTCCTTCGGATCCGTTAGTGTTCGGTTGAACACAGAGTAATCTCAACTTGTCCAGCGAGATGGAGATTGTATGGCCACAGTTTTAAGTCAGACGTTTCTTCCTTGTGCCACAAGACTGCACCTGAGAACAGCGATGAGCTGCATCTATTCACGGCGAGCAAAGTTGCTGGAAGCCAATCCCGGAAGCATTTCAGAGGTATTTCTACTCCTGATGATGTCATGGTTGAGGTGCGTTCTGTTGTGTGCCTCATCCAATAGGAGTTGAGATTTCGATCCTTTAGTGAGCAAGGCTTCATGGGATTTGTAGTCTGTTTTGGACTCCCTTTGTTTGATTTTGGCGCGATTTTTATCAGTATAATTTATGACCTGGTATGTGGGGGCCTGAGTTAGGTTTTTACGACTGTGTTAGGCCTGCCTTTGTCTTCTATCTGAATGCATGAGGCCCAACATTAAGTTATACTATAGCTTTAGGTGAGAAAAAAGTAAATTTAATCAGTAATAATTACACTTTCATAGAAAAGTATGACCAGTACATTATTCAGAATGTATCTTTTTGTGTCCAATGGAACAAAGAAAGTCATACAGTATGAGGGTGAGAAAATAATAACAGCATTTTAATTTTTGGATGAGCTATGCTATGGCCCTATAGCCTGAAAAAATAGATAATAATACCTCTGAATATTCACATTAGTTAAGCCAAGGGGACATTAAAAAGTCCATTTTCAAACTATGCCGACCACCACTGATCTCTTTCAATTAAATAGTGAATTACTCATCACCTGGTTAAGGATCACCTCATCAATCAGAAGTCCATAAACCACATTTTCCAGACATCGTAGGGCTTGTCACCTGCTGCTGCTGCCTTCCCTTTGCCAGCTCTCCTCGTCTCCTGCCTCTAATGTCTTTCCTCACTAATGACATTAGAATGTTCTGGGGGAAGAAGCGGCTGCTATCAGTGCAATTAAAGAACCAAGACTATTTTCATTTGGGACTTTAGCCAAATGCACTCCTTCTAGAAAGTCTTGTTCTGTGAAAGAACTTTTACAGTCATACCTTTCTTCAAAACTCTTTAGAAATAAATAAATCTAAAAAACTTTAAGAAAATTTTCTTCAAAAACTGCATTTCTCAGATAATAAAGCTGCACAACATCTGCTTTTTGTCACGCCATCAGTTGTTCCTGTCCCTTTTGCTCTGTCTGTTACATGATCCACTTCTCCAGCTTACTGAACTACAAATCCCAGTATCACTCTCTTCATGATCACGTACACCTATTCATCATCTGTTCATTAAGACTCTCTCTATATATACCAGCCTCCCTCTACAGTTCTCTGTGAAGTTTCGTCAGTTCTTCTATAGTCTGCGATTCCTAGCATTTTCTGCTGTTTGTTTTGCTACATTATTGATGACCCTGCCTGTTTATTGATTCTCCCATTTGCCTTTTGTATTGGATTTTGTTCGCCTGTTCTCTTGCTTTTCTGGTGTCACCCCTGCCTGTATCTGACTACGAGATTTTCTATTAAAACTTTGCACATGGATTGTACATCATCTGCGTCTTCATTGCAGAAGACTTCGCCCACTGAAGATCCAGCAGAGTCCTCTCATTCTCATATGGGAGCTTCAACTGCTACACAGCCCACCAACTCCACACCGACACTGGATGGAAGCGCCGCCAGAAGCGCAATGCCCGCGACGATGTCAATGGCTTCTCACACACTGCGGAGATAATCAAGTGGAGTTTGAACTGCCATTCTGAATGCATCTCACCTATTAAATCAGTTAATCTACTGTCGACTAATGTACAACCTCAAGACAAGAAACCCCTCTTACAGATACCCTCCTGCTACCACGCCCTTCGTGCAGTCTTTGATAAACAGAAAGCTACCACTCTGCCCCCCCATCGCTCCTGTGATTGTTCCATTGACCTCCTTCTGGGTACACAGCCACCGAAGAGGCGGGTATACCCACTTTCCCTGCCTGAAACAAAGGCCATGGAGTCCTATTTAGAAGAGACTCTTCAGATGGGGTTTGTTCAACTGTCTACGTCTCCTGCCACAGCTGGATGATTCTTTGTTGAAATGAAGGATGGTGGTGTCCGACCTTGTATTGATTATCAGGGCATCAATACAATCATCGTTAAATTCCCATATCCTCTTCCTCTAGTACCTACAGCCTTAGAACAGCTCTGTGAGGCTCGTATCTTCACCAAACTGGATTTGAGACATGCTTACAACCTCATTCATATCAAAGAGGGAGATTAATGGAAAACTGCTTTCCTCACAATCACTGGTCATTATGAATACAGTGTCATGCCGTACGGACTAGCCAACTCCCCTTCAGTGTTTCAGGCTTTCATGAATGAGCTATCCTTCCGTTTACCTGAGGACATTGTATCCGATCGTGGTCCCATTTTATTTCTTGAGTTTGGAAGGAATTCTGCCAGCTACTGCATATCAATGTCAGTCTTTCTTCTGGTTACCATCCTCAATCTAATGGTCAAACTGAAAGCCTGAATCAAGAGGTGGGTCACTTCCTCAGATCTTACTGTCTCAACAATCAATTCGACTGGGGTCAGTACCTTCCCTGGGCAGAATTCGCTCAATTCTCTCCGAAGCTCGTCTACTAACATGACTCCTTTCCAGTGCATTCTGGGTTACCAGTCCCCACACTTCCCTTGGTCGGGTGAGCCATTTGACGTCCCGACAGTGGATCATAACATCATAATGTCACGCCATCAGCTGTTCCTGTCCCTTTTGCTCTGTCTGTTACAAGATCTACTTCACCAGCTTACTGAACTACAAATCCCAGCATCACTCTTCACGATCATACACACCTGTTCATTAAGACTCACTATATATATATACCAGCCTCCCCCTACAGTTCTCTGTGAAGTGTCATCAGTTCTTCTGTAGTCTGCAATTCCTAGCAGTTTGTTTTGCTACATTATTGATGATCCTGCCTGTTTATTGATTCTCCCTTTACCTTTTGTATTGGATTCTGTTCTCTTACTCTTCTGGTATGACCCCTGCCTGTATCTGACGATGAGTTTGTCTATTAAAACTCTGCACATGGATCGTACCTCGTCTGCATCTTCGTTACACTTTTGATTTCATTATAGTTTTTGTTTTTTTTTACTTTTCCCTTTTTTGTACTTTATGATATTTATAAAGAATGCAAACTACTACTAAATAATACAAAACTGGCTGTGTGTGTATCTTAAAGTCTCAATGAAATCAAATTTGAAATTTTGTGGCTTTAATTCTATATCTGTTAGTTTTAAGGCCTTATGTACTCCTTAACTTTTAGAAGATATTCACATTTAAAATTGACAGTACCATATTTCTCTTCTAGGAAATGCGAGCAAAAATATTAATGATTCATCCTGCACTCAGGAGTATTGGACAAAAATTTGTACACACAATGTTTTTATTTATTTGTATTTGGAATGCCCAATTCCCACTACTTAGAAGGTCCTCGTGGTGGCACATTTACTCACCTCAATCCAGGTGGCAGAGGACAAGTCTCAGTTGCCTCTGCTTCTGAGACTGTCAATCCACGCATCTTATCACATGGCTCACTGTGCATGACACCGCGGAGACTCTGCACGTGGAGGCTCATGCAATTCTCCGTGATCCATGCACAATGTACCATGCGCCCCATTGAGAGCAAGAACCACTAATCACAACCATGAGGAGGTTACCCCATGTGACTCTACCCTCCCTAGCAACTGGGTCACTCAGCACGCCCTGGATTCAAACTTGTGACTCCTGAGGTGGTAGTCAGCGTCTTTACTCACTGAGCTATCCAGGCCCCTCAGTTTTGTTTTTTGTTTTTTTACACTTTCATAAATTATATATATATATATTTTTTTATGATTATTTCATATCTACTGTATATAAGTTTACTATCATAGCTTATCTATTTCTTTATTACAAGAGAAACTAGTACTATATTCATACATATAAATACTATCACATTGATTTTCAGTGCAACGATAGTGAATTACCTGTATCCTAAATGCGTGTACACATACATATTATACATGCTATTTGTTTGTCAAGGTGGCACTGTTGTTTCAGTGTTTCACTTGATTTACATTTGGCATTGCTATTTGGGTGTACTACTGAAATTATGTAAGCTGTGCATCTATTTAGACTCAATATGTGCCTGAGAAAATACTTACGTGTATCTTATGTGTAGATTATGTGTTATGTGTAGCTCAGTATGTGTTTGACAGCCAGTTGCGTCTCATGAAATTTCAGTGTGAAAGTAATGAATCCTGTTCTATATTTGTCCTGATTTGTTGCATTATCTCTTTGATATTTGAAAAATAAAATGCCAGAATGTATCAAAACATATTTTATTTTAGTATTTTATAATTGTCTTAAAAATATGTTGAAAATTTGACACTATCTGGGCATTTTGTAGATCCATTGTGCCGGGTCTCTAAACAACTGAATATGTAAGTGTTTGGTAAAATTCCCATGCATTTAAGTTTAACCGACTAGCAATAGCAAATAAAAATCATAGTTCATGGCTGTGACATAAACTTAAGCCTTTTGGCTCTTTGGGGAAAAAGGGGGATGAGCCCTTTGATATATTCCGCCAAAACATCCTGTTTCAAGGAAATAAAGGGCAGAAAACTGCACGTCAAGCAATTTCATTGGGTCTTTAAAATTCATTCATATTCATACATCCATATCACTTAAATCCTCCATGTTCATCCGCTTTTAATGTAGTAAATGCCAAATACTCCTGCCTTAACCATGGCAAATCACTGTAACGCACAGCATCTCATGGCTTATTGCCACCATTCAGATTCTTGAAAAATATCTATGTAGTTCTAAACATACATTATTTTACATGTAAATTTAACTTGGTTTAAGTCAGATGAACTAATTTTAAACAACTGAAACAAACAAAACGAACAGACATGGCAGTGTCCTTTAAACAAATAATTCACATGACACACTAACCGTGAGGACTCCCAGCTTTCACTTCAGTGTTCTTTTAATGACCCCATTTTAGTCAACAGCCCAAAAGGCAAAAATAAATAAATAAATAAATAAATAGCATTGGTTACCCTTACCTGTTAATTTTGGGTAAGACACAACACATAAAGTCATGTTTACAGGGGTGAACCTAGTTCAAATTCTTAGTCAGTATTCAGAGCAACAACAGAGGACTTAAACTCATCTGCTGCAGGCCTTTACTCAATATTTCTTTGGTGAATGGTATGGGCAAGATCCATTGCAATGAGCTGATGTGCATGTCTTTCTGTGGTGTTTTATTCATGGCAATATCTATGGGTGCATTATCACTTCAGAGGCCAGCTGCAATGCTCTGTCTGTTTATCAGGAGCTGATAGGGGAGGTGTAACTCATCATGGGATAAGGGCACTCATTGCAGCCAGTGAACATGAAAATTGGATTCAGATAGATAAGTCAATCTATGGGCTGGATCATTTTATGAGGTAGACTTAGAATGAAGAAACACTGATACATTCTTCCATACATATATTATTAGTAAAAGGAAGGCTTAAATGGTGAACTGTGTGGATTTTTTATCTGCTTACTTTTTGCATTTAGTACGTAGGCCAATGTTGTTTGCCATGTAGGGCAAAACAGAGTAAGGAGTATTGATTTTAGCTGAACTGTGTAATATTTACTGAATTATGTTCCTAAGAAGTGTATGAAAATTTGAAGTGAAACATTCTCAGTTGTTTCCTTTGTGTCTGAATTGAAATTTTAGATGTAAAGATTACAACCTCAAATCCATGTTTTTGCATGTAGATTTTAGTTTACAATCCTATGACAACATACTGCACAGAACAAAATGTACATCGTCTATGCCTATAAATTCTTCTTTTCCTTTTTTTTTTCTTCTTTTCTTTTTTTAATAAAACTCTAAAAGGTAATTGCAATGGCAAACTCAATGGAGTGTGTTTATCTTGCCTCTCCACCCTGGGATTTGCGGGAAAATTCACCTAGTGCTTAATCTTGTGTGCACTGGTGCATAGAGGAACGGGGAAAAAGTATTAGAAGGCAATATTTGAATACATTTCTAATCAAAAGGGAACCAGATATGGATGCTATGGAGGAAAAAGCCCCTTCTTTCTCTTCTGCTGTAAATAAACCATAGGAACTATGAAGGAAAGTAGAGATAGGTCGACTACAAAATGACATTTATATACACCCACTGCAGTTTGCCAAAAGATAGACAGCTATAAAACTCTTAGTTTACCTTAAACAAAATACAAAATATTTCAACAGGCTTATGTATATAAGTAGACAACGTGATCTTGTTAGAATTCATATGTAATGTTTACGCAAACATTTTTGTACATTTGGTGAGACACTGAAAAGTACAATATCATATGTGATTATATTGTGAACAAGTTCAGTACTCTGTGAAACATCTTTATAATGGCAAATTTACTTACAAAAGACATCTAGATGAGACTACACAGCTCAACCTGGGCCTTTCTGTGTGGAGTCTGCATGTTCTCCGGGTGCTCCGGTTTGCCCCACAATCCAAAAACATGCAGGTCAAGTGAATTGGAGAATCTAAATTGCCCGTAGGTGTGAGTGAGCGTGTGAATGTGTTTGTCTGTGTGTTAGCCCTGTTAGCCCAGGGTGTTAAGGCAGGGACAGCTGGGATAGACTCCAGCACTACCCGCGAACCTGCATAGGATAAGCGGCTATAGAGAATGGATGGATGGATGGATCTAGATGAGAGTAATGAAAGTAAAGTCATTTGCACTCTTTGTATCTGTGAATTTCATGATTATCAAACCTCAACAAGTATGAAATATAAGTGAAACACCAGTCTTTAGAAATCACACAGAACAGAATGAAACTGTTGTAATGTCAAATTTAACTGCTTTAAATAAATGTGATCGCATTAAACATATTTAATCTAATTTATTATTTAAAAAAAAAACAATACAATATACCTATTCATTCCATTAATTTCATATTCTATGGACCTCAAAGGATTTGTAAGCATTTTGTGCATCTCTAAAGTTGTACAAACGTAAAAGGTTTACATTTTAGATGCAGACAGTATGTTGATATCTGTACAAATATATGAAAATGTATGTATGCTATAACCACACAAGAATGTAAATTTAGTGTACATGAATTGTAAGATCACCTTAAAATAGAATACAAAGGTAATAAACTGGTAACCAGTTCCCTTTTTCTCCTAATTGCTGTTTAATTTTCTATTCATAGTAGCTCAGTAACATCTGACCTGTCCAATGCAACAACTGCAGTTCAGATTTCCTTGATTAACCAAATAATGTTTACATTCCAATAAAAATAATTATTAAACAAAACTATGGCCACATTCACAGTGCTTATGTGTGCATTGATTGAGGTTTAATTTATCTAGCTGTTTGCACTGTATTGCAGAGCAAGGCATCTATAAGAGATAATTTCATTTTACAGAAACCATATGTGACATTTAGTTCATGCACAGCAATTACATATCCAATATCTTTAACATGTCCAGGATTAATAAGCTAATAGCTTCACCAAGAATAATTCACTATTGATCCTGAGACTTGCATAATTCACGCTCTGGGTCGATAACTATAGTGGTGGTCATTCCAAGGATATATTTTGAACAAGGGTGGAAAGAATTAAATCACTGTTTGAGTAATCGGCTCTAAAATAGGTTGTTCTCTTTGTTGTAGAGGACACAGTATCCGCCTTATGTGTGTTTTGTTTGTATGTTTGTTTTTGAGGATAATCCTATGTTAATCAATGCTGCATGATGATAAAACTAATTTTACCTCTCTCTGCTTTTTGTCTCTCTTTTTTATTGTTTTACACAGACCCCAAATTGGTTTGTATCTGACCATAAAGGTAATTAATTTCCAGTAGCTTCACGTGAACAATAAGACAATTCAGTGTTTTATCCTGAAAAATATGGTTTATCATGCCATGATTGGCAGGAGCTTGGGGGTGGCATTGGTGGGCCTGAGATTACTGTAGTATGCACAGGCGGGACTGGGAGAAATGGGTAGTCTCAGAGGGAAGGGCTCCTGCTTTTGTTTACTGCAGCCATGAGTCTGCACATTCCTTATCAGCTATGTGCACCAAGGCCAAACAAACACTGTGGAGCATGCTCTCTTCCCCCCCCCCTCTCTCTCTCTCTCTCTCTCTCTCTCTCTCTCTCTCAGATTCAAATAGCTTTATTGGCATGGTAAAAGAAAAGCTTTACATTGCCAAAGCATAGTAACATTAAATATACATACTTACACATGTACACACATATACATGCAGTTAAAGAAAATGATGTAAAAATACAATAAAATAAAGGAATAGTAAAAAGTTCACGCATGGGCGTGGGGGGGCACATAACTTTTAAATACTCTCCCTAGGGGATTCATGTGACTGGCACCAAATTTGTGCAACATCATGCCAAGACATTGTAGATGCTAAATTGCAAATTAATTTTTGATATTTTCAACAGTGTTGCCATGGCGAAGCAATACATTTATGGTGAAAAATGGGAAACAGGAAGCGCCTTATATCTTCTGTGTGCACTGTGTGATTTTGATGAAAATTCAGCTGTATGAGAGAGCGACTTGAATGATGTTTAGAGAAGCAGAAATAATGGGATAAGACAATATACTTGGTTTAACGTGAGTGATAATATAGTTAGGAGTGCCAGATTAGATAGGATACATTTGAGTAGGAGTTTTAATAATAAAATAATGAATGCTGCCATTCTTCCAAATGGTTTATCTGATCACCATATGGTAACTATTGACATAAACAAAACAACTTCTGTAAAGACACATTACTATTGGCATTTTAATGAAAAATTGTTGAATGAAAAATATTTTTGTGACAGGTTTGCATGGTTACGGGAAGAATGGAGGTTACAAAAGAATGTTGGGAAGTTGGGAAAATGAAAATGAAAATGTTTCTCAAATGTCATCTTAAATTAAAGCAACAGTTCAAAAGTTACAGGATAAAAGAGGTGAACTGGAAAAAGTGTTGATAGTCAATGAAGAAGGGTTTAAAAAAAAGTGCTGAGCTAAATAAAAAAGGCTAGAACTTAAACAGCTTTTGCAAGAACAAGTTAAATGTGCTTTAAGAAGGTCTAAAGTATGTTCAATCAAGAAAATGGAAGCTCCAAGTGTTGTTGTTGTTTTTTTTTTAATTGCAAAGAAGTGTGGTTCAGAACAAACCTATGCTTCATTTGAGGCGCCCTAATGGAACAATTACAAAAACTCCACAGGAAATTAGATATCTGACAGTCGAATTTTATTCCAAACTTTTTGGGGCTGAACACTGTGAGACTGAGAGTGCTTCAGATCTTTTACAAGAACTTCCACAATTACAGTCTGAAAACAAAAATGATTCTGGATCAAGATATTAGTTTGAATGAACTTACAGAAGTAGTTAAACAGCTCTCAGTGGGGAAATCACCTTGGTGTAACGTTTGAGCAGTCTCCCGTCCACCAGAGGGAGCCCTCACCTGAATTCTGAACTGTCACTTCCTGTTACCTGCCACATCAGTTCCTGCCATATCACTTCCTGTTCACCATGTATATAAGCCATGCGTTCACACTCTCACTTTGTGAAGTATTGCCAGTTCACCTGCCTTACCAAATGTTCTCTTTTGTCAAAGCCTGTTACTAGTATATTGACACTTTTGCCTGTTTGTTGGATTTACCCCTTTGTTGGATTTACTCCTTTGTCTATTCGTTTGGATTTTGTTTGCTGTTTGCCTGCCTTGCTGTGTTTAGAACCTTGCTTGGACTTTGATTACATCTTTTGCCTGTCACCTTGGATTGTTCTGACTTTTGATTGTCGTTGACAATAAAGAACCTCTGCAATATGGATTCCAATCCGCCTCCAGCTATGGGTTCATTACACTGGGACTGATGAATTAGCAGTTTTGTTTTATCATAATTTCTGGAATTTTATAGGACCGGACTTTTATGAGGTGATGAAAGAACATTTTGAAACTGGAACTCTCCCTAGCAGCTGCAGAAGGGCAGCGGTATCCTTGCTACTAAAAAAAGGAGATTTGGGACTTATGAGTAATTGGAGACTGATGTTTTTTATGCACTAAAAACAAAATGGTGGCAAAGAGTTTAGCAAACAGATAAAAATGTTATTTAGATGCTATTATACATTAGGATCAGGCATATTGAGCACCTGAACAATCTATCCTGGACAACCTTTTTCTGTTAAGAGATATTGTTGATTTGAGTTCAAAAGACAATGAGGGTTTTATCAATAGATCAAGAAAAAGCCTTCGACAAGGTAGATCATGGGGATCTTTTTAACAGCTTACATGTCTTTGGATTTGGAGATCTTGGGTGAAACTTTTATATAGTGATGTTTCTGTAATGGCAAAAGTAGGAGGGAGGTTAAATATCCCAATCCCTGTTAAAAGAGGAATTAGGCGTGGGTGTCCACTTTCTGGGCAATTATATGTCGTTGCCATTGAACCTCTTTTATGTAGACTAAGGAGAGAACTTCGGGGTTTTGCGATTAAAGACAACATAAAAATGAAAGAATTATATTGTCAGCTTATGCTGATGATATATCGGTTTTTGTAAAAGGACAACATAATGTAAACAGCCTCTCAAAGACTCTTAAAGTTTATGAAAGGGCATCTTTAGCAAAAGTAAATTGGGGAAAAAGTTTAGGATATGCAGTGGTCAGTTGAAGGGCTTCCACAGTTATGGGGGGGAATTATAATGGGGCAGAGATGGTTTTAAGTTTTTAGGGGTGTTTTAGGTAGTCCTAAGTTTGAGGAAAAGAACTGAGAGGGTGTGCTCGAGAAGATTATTGCCCGACTGTCTAAGTGGAAATGGCTGTTATCACAATTATCTTAACAGGGGGAAGGTCTTGGTTATAAATAACTTAGTGGCCTTCACTTTGTGGTACAGACTGATTGTGATCGAGCCTCCGGGCAACTTGGTCACGAATATACAAAAAAGACTGACTTTTTATGGAATGGGCAACACTGGATTCCTCCTGCAATGTTCTTTTTGCCTACCCATGAGGGAGGTGATAGAGGGGAGAATCTTGAATGAGCAGATAAACGATGCTCATCCAAACTTGTGGATCACACCTAAATTAAATTTGGAAGAAGACAACATGGAGGAATATTCTTCAGGAGAGAACATTTGGGCTTTCTGGCCATGGACATTTGATGAAGTAACAAAAAAGTCTCTGTACTGTTTTTGTGTGAAAGTGATTAATCAAGAGGCAATAAGAAAATGGAAAATATTAAAGTGGACAACACAGTTTGGACCAGACTTCCCCCTGAGGGATCAGTGGAGATCCCTGTATAAGCCTCCAGTAGAGAAGTGAACTGCAGATCTACAATGGAGGATAATTCACAGGGTAAAACTACAAACAGACATGTGGCATGCCTCAATCCAGCAGTAAGGAAGGAGTGTAGGTTTTGTGGACAGGAGGAGACAGTGGAACATTTGTTTTTAGAATGTACACGATTAGAAGAGCTTTTTAGATTATTGACAAGGTGGTTTGAGGGTCTCGGTGAAGAGTTTTCTGAAAGTATTTTTATAGGAGGTGTAAAATATAGAGTTTCAAAAAAGTCAATACTTTGCCTGCTGAATTATGTTTTGGGTACAGCTAATGGCAGACTGGAAAATCAAGAGAAATAAGGAACTGGGGACAGGCAGAGTAGATCCAGAGACCATGTTTAGGGGATTAATTGCAAATAGTTTGAGAACTGAATTTTTTCAACTTACTATTTTTTATAGATTTTGAAGGGATGTTGCAAGCCGCTGGCACCCCTCATGATATAATATTGGGAAGAGACTTTAATCTTTTGATGGACTCAGTCCTTGATCATAGTGAAGCAAAAGTGTGTAAGCCCCCTAGAGCAACACTGACGCTTCACAGGATGTGTAAAAATCTTGGTCTTACAGATATTTGGAGACTTTTGAACCCATCTGGTAGGGACTATACATTTTTTTCATCAGCCCATAAGATTTATACTAGAATAGATTTTTTTTTATATATCCAAATCCCTCATTTCATCTGTTGTTGATTTCTCAATTGGAAATATCTTAGTCTCAGATCATGCTCTGGTGAGTTTAAAGGTGTTGCCATATACAGAGAAAACAAAATCATATAGTTGGCGCCTTAATGTGTCCCTTTTGCAAAATCCTGATTTCCAACAAATGTTAAAGATTGAAATCAGTGTTTATATGGAGACCAACTGGTCCTCAGTATCCTCTGTGGGCATGGCTTGGGAGGCACTTAAGGTGGTTCTTAGGGGTTGGATCATACAGTGTGCCTCATTCATTAAAAAACCCAAAGCACAAGAACTTGTGGAGTTGGAAGGAAATATTAAAAGTGCCGAGGCAGTGCTGAAGCGCCGTATGTCATCTGATGGCCTCAGAGAATTGACCCGATTGAAATATAGATATAATACTATTTTGTCACGGAAAGTGGAGTTTTGGTTATTCAGGGCAAGACAGTCATACTCTGAGTCGGGTGACAAAGCAGGGAAACTTTTGGCTAGATATATAAAGCAGAGAGAGTCTTTTTCTATCATTCTGCTGGTGGTGAAATATTTACCTCGGCTATTGATATTAATAATGCCTTTAAAGAGTTCTATCTTGATCTCTATGGTTCCACGTCTTCATCCACTGATGAAGATATTAGGAACTTTGTGGAACCATTAGATCTCCCTAAACTGACGACTGTGCAAAAAAAATTATCTTGATTCTGAGATAACTTTGGAGGAGCTTGATGAGGTAATTAAAGCCATGCCTACAGGCAAGGCTCCAGGGCCTGACGGCTTTTCCTCTGAGTTTTTCAAATCTTATGCTACAGAACTGGCTCCACTTTTGTTAGAAGTTTATACGGAATCATTAAAGAACGGAAAGCTTCCGCCAACCATGACACAAGCCCGGATCAGTCTGATTCTGAAAAAGGACAAAGATCCAAGCGAGTGTAAAAGTTACCGCCCAATTTCCCTGTTCCAGTTAGATGTAAAAATTTTGTCCAAAATTCTGGCTAATCGATTAAGTAAAGTTATGACATCACTTATACATGTAGATCAGGTGGGGTTTATTCAAGGCCATAGCTCTTCTGATAATATTAGGTGTCTCATCAATATCATGTGGTCAGTAGCGATCTCTGCCGGTCGCTGCCATCTCTCTTGATGCCAAAAAGGCGTTTGATATGGTAGAATGGGATTAGATTTTGGAAATGTATGGGTTCGGGAGTACATTTATTGGTTGGATTAAGTTACTTTATAGACACCCTTTAGCAAACAAATGGGTTCATTTCAGATTTTTTTACTCTGGATAGGGGCACCCGGCAGGAATGCCCTCTTTCCCCATTATTGTTCTGTCTTGCCCTGGAACCATTAGCAGCAGCTATAAGAAAGGAAGACGATTTTCCAGGGGTGACGGCGGGAGGTGTGGCGCATAAGCTTCTGCTATATGCAGATGATATTTTATTATTCGTCTCCGACTCTACTAGATCTATGCCTTGCCTCCACAGAATTATTAACTCCTTTTCCAAATTCTCAGGATACAAAGTCAATTGGTCTAAATCTGAAGCTTTGGCTTTGACAGCGTAATGTCCAGTAACGGCCTTCCAGCCGGGTGCCTTCCAGTGGCCCAAACAGGGAATTAAGTATTTGGGAATTTTATTCCCAGCAAATTTGTCTGATTTAGTCAGAGTTAATTTTGATCCCTTAATAAAAAGGTTTTCGAATGATGTGGACAGGTGGGCTTCATTACACTTATCGATGATTGGGAAGGTTAATGTTATTAAAATGAATTGTATTCCAAAATGTAACTACCTGCTACAATCTCTCCCTGTAGATGTCCCCCTCTCTTATTTCAAGCAATTTGATAGCATAGCGAAGTCCTTCATTTGGAATGGTAAACGTCCCAGGTTAAATTTCAGTAAGTTACATAGGCTGATTGACAAAGGTGGGTTAGGCCTACCCAAGATTTTATTTTATTATTATGCATTCAGTCTTAGACATTTGGTTCATTGGTCGCTTCCATCTGAGAGAGCTCCTCCCTGATTTTGTATTGAAAAGGAAGTTCTTGCCCCTATCTCGCCACTGCAAAGCCTTTCGATTAAACTAGCTGGAGAGGTTAAGTCGCACCCTGTTATTTTGCATTTGCACTCGATATGGACAAGTGTCCAGAGTGTTTAATTCTGATAATCATTTAAACGTAGCCTCGAGCATATAGCTGAACCCTAAACTATGTATTAATTAGTCCCCTTTCTGTTGGTCAGACTGGATTGTGAGGGGGGTTAATACACTTGGTGACCTGTATGAGGGTGGAGTATTGAGATCTTTTGAAAATTTGATTCAACATTTTGGGATTCCCAGATCTCAATTTTATAAGTATTTACAGCTGCGCAACCTGCTCTGCTCTGTTTTTGGGAGTAGCATACACCCCCCTAAAGCGGCAGATACTCTGGGAGTGGTGATTGCTGCTTTTGGGAAGGGTCATGAGGCATCAGTGTATTACTCCCTGTTAATTCAGAGTCTGGGGGACGGAGCTTTAAATTCTCTCAAAAGATTATGGGAGAAAGATTTAAACTTGGTACTGGAGGAGGGAGTGTGGGCAAGGATTCTAAAAAACATAAAGTCTGCATCTAGAGATGCAAGGGTTCGCCTTATGCAATTTAAGATTTTACATAGATTTTATTTGACCCCCTCTAGATTGTATAGGCTTGGTCTTAAGGACACACGCATCTGCTGGCAATGCCATACTGAAGATGGAGACACCATCCATGTTTTTTGGTGGTGCCTTAAGATCCAAGAATTTTGGCTGAAGGTGCAAAGTTTTGTGTGTGATGTGTTGGGCACTCAGGTCTTGTTCTGCCCCAGACTCTTATTATTTAGCATTTTTGAGGGAATCTCGAGGTGGGGCAGTGGAGGAAGTAATTTAGAGTTTTTTATTTTTTATTTTATTATTATTATTATAATAATTATTGTATGTTATTTTATGTTGTTGTTTTAGTTTTCTGTGTGTGTGTCTATATACTATTGACCACAGGTGTTTGTGGGGGGGTCAGGGTGGGTTGAGAGTTTGTTAGGTGGAGAGGATATAGTGGGGGTTTAATGTTTAAAGTGTTTGATTCATTATATAGATGTTGTTGTATTTTTTGTGTTAATTTAGGAATCAATAAAAATGTTAATAACAAAAAAAAAATAAAAAAAATACCAATTTCCTTCTGAAACAGCAAAATCTGTACATTATTCCAAACTTCTGGCCGCCAGACTATATATATATACAGTTGTGATCAAAAGTTTGCATGCTCTTGGAGAATTGGTAATATAGGTACCATTTTTAAAGAAAACATGAGTGAGTGTAACGTATGCTGGAACTGGCAATGATGGCAATGACGAAGACGAGATGAAGAACCCAAGTGCAGTTTATTAAATAAACGTGAAATCCAAAACCCTAACTACAAAACAAAACATGAACATGGACTAGACATGACTAGACTTTGCACATACCCTTCCACATTCAATACTAGACAACCACACAATGGAAAACATGAGGCTTAAATACATGGACATGGGGAAACATAAACCAATGAACAAACAGAACTGATAACAAGATAATTAAAAAATAAACCAATGAAAACATGACACATGAACATGGAAGGAAAACAGGAATCATATGACAAGGGAAACAGGAACTAAACATTTCAAAATAAAAGACATGAATCAACAGAATACACATGACATATCCCCCCCACTAAGGGGTGGCTCCTGACACCCCAACACATAAACAAAACACTTAAAACATGACATAAATTCAAAGTTCTGTAGGGAGCGGGGGGGGGGGGGGTGTCTTGAGGCATGGGGCGTGGAGTGGCGAGAAAGGGCGAGGGGCATGGGACCAGGGCAAAGTCCGTGGGGGGTGAAGCCATGAGAGGCTCGAGGGGCGGAGCCATGGAAGATGGTGCCCGGAGAGTAGCCAAAGACTCGAAGGGCCAGGGTGGAGCCGATGGCAGGGAGGACCAAGGTGGTGCTGGAGGCTCGGAAGAGCAAGGCGGAGCTGAGGGATCGGAAGACTGAGGTGGAGCCGGTGGGATTGAGGACCAAGGTGGTGCCGTAGGGAAGGAAGTCCCCGGTGAAGCTGACAGATCGGAGGGACGAGGCGCAGCCAGAGGATCGGAGAGCCAAAGCGGAGCCAGGTGACCGACAGACCAAGGAGGAGCCAGAGGGATGAGGGACCCCGGCACAGCTGACAGGCTGAAGGACCGTAGTGGAGCCGAGGGAATGCCGAGCTGAGGCAATGTCGAGGGACCGACAGGCCAAGGCGAAGTCCAGGGCTCGGAGGGTCCAGGCGGGATCGGAGGGCCGAAAGTTCCCCTTGCCTGCTCAGGAGAACTAAGGGTGGGTATAAGGGTGGGAACCATCTCCAGGTCCCACTGCTCAGGTGTGGCTGTGACATGGCATGGAGCAGGCTGATGCATTGCGGTGACGTGGCATGGAGCAGGCTGAGGCGTTGCTGTGACGTGGCATGGAGCAGGCTGAGGCGTTGCTGTGACGTGGCATGGAGCAGGCTGAGGCGTTGCTGTGACGTGGCATGGAGCAGGCTGAGGCGTTGCTGTGACGTGGCATGGAGCAGGCTGAGGCATTGCTGTGACGTGGCATGGAGCAGGCTGAGGCGTTGCTGTGACGTGGAACTCTGGCTCGGCGGCGGCCATGACGTGGAACTCTGGCTCGGCGGCGGCCATGACGTGGAACTCTGGCTCGGCGGCGGCCATGACGTGGAACTCTGGCTCGGCATCCGCCTCCCCCACAGTGAACGTGGAACCAATGATCCGTAGGGCGAGGTCGATATATTGAACCAGGCTGAGGGAACTGCGACCGCCAGGCATCAAAAAAGGCATCAGATCCAAATCTGAAACAGTCTTTGAGGGCAACCTCATTAAAGTCCACCTGGCAGGCTAGACCGCAGAAGTCCTCGACATAGTCCTCCAGGGGACGATTGCCCTGACGAAGGCGCAGAAGTAAAACTGCTGGGTTCATGGGTGGTCTAGTATTCTGTAACGTATGCTGGAACTGGCAATGATGGCAATGACGAAGACGATGATGAGATGAAGAACCCAAGTGCAGTTTATTAAATAAACGTGTAATCCAAAACCCTAACTACAAAACAAAACATGAACATGGACATGGACATGGACATGGACATGGACTAGACTTCACTAGACTTTGCACATACCCTTTCACATTCAATACTAGACAACCACACAATGGGAAACATGAGGCTTAAATACATGGACATGGGGAAACATAAACCAATGAACAAACAGAACTGATAACAAGATAATTAAACAATAAGCCAATGAAAACATGACACATGAACATGGAGGGGAAACAGGAATCACATGACAAGGGAAACAGGAACTAAACATTTCAAAATAAAAGACATGAATCAACAGAATACACATGACAGTGAGCAGGCAAAACACATTTCTTTTATTTCTTATGGGATTCATATTCAACTGTAGGTTATAACAGAATGGCACAATCATAAAATAAAACATGGCAACAATGAAAAAAATGAAATGACCCCTGTTCAAAAGTCTGCATACCCTTAGTTCTTAATACTGTGTATTGCCCCCTTTAGCATCAATTACAGCGTGCAGTCTTTTGTAATAGTTGTCTATGAGGCCCCAAATTCTTGCAGGTGGTATAGCTGCCCATTCGTCAAGGCAAAATGCCTCCAGGTCATGCAAAGTCTTTGGTCGTCTTGCATGAACCGCATGTTTGAGATCTCCCCAGAGTGGTGTGATGATATTAAGGTCAGGAGACTGTGATGGCCATTCCACAACCTTCACCTTTTTCTGCTATAACCACTGCACACATACCTCTTATTGAGCAGAGATCTTTGCAGATAGGGTGGTTTGGATATTTTCCAGATTAATTGCTTATATTTTCACTCTATTCAAATTTTTTGTGCCTTTCTATCGGTAGTGTTTAATTCCTTCTCCAGCAGATTATTCTTGAGAAAACGTGAAAAGCCATAATGATTTGACAAGCACTGTTTCTGCTATCCTTTACACAAAGTAAGCCTCAAAGACTCAAATAGCCACAAAGCAATATTTTTTATAATTATTTCCTGCGTTTCTGTCATGCTTGAGCATTATTCAGCAAGGTGTGCCTGCGATATGTGTCTAATAATACTGTTATAAGAAGCCATGCTTCAGTTCCCAGCAATGCTTTGCGTTATGAATTAATTATGCAGAATAGTGTGTACTGCTTAATAGGGTTGCCACAGTGTACGGTGTTACCGGTTTTATACAGTACAAGGGACAACACCGGTGTGAAATTTTATACCACGTAAAAGGAGGAAATTATGAATGGAACTTCCAATATCAATACAATAGCCAAACAAATAGAATAGCCTTAAATAAAGAATAGTTGCCTAATGAAGAGTTTTCAACCCATGATAAATGAACCTAAATAGCCTGGGGGTTGATGATGTAATTGGATATTGTGATATATATTTTTTTAAATAAAAATATTGTAAACATATTTCTTGCATATTCACACAGTGTGGGGCGATGGCCTCCATTGAAAGGGAATCGGGTTCAGATCCCCAAACCCAGAGTGGCGGAGTTCGGCGCCGCGAGGCGTCCAGTGTGGTAATGCGACCGAACCCGAAGAAGCTGGCGGGAGCCCCTGGAAGAGTTCTCTTTTCTTTGTGAAGGGCAGGGTGCTCTGGAATGGGTTCGCCCCGAGATAGAGGCCCATGCCCTGGAAAGTGTCTGGTGAGCTCTCGCTGGCCCTTGAAAATCCGGGGGAGAAGGTGTAAATCTCACACCGGACCGTACCCATATCCGCAGCAGGTCTCCAAGGTGAACAGCCTCTGGCGTGTTGGAACAATGTAAGTAAGGGAAGTCAGCAAGTCAGATCCGTAACTTTGGGATAAGGATTGGCTCTAAGGGCTGGGCCGGTCAGGCCAGGGTGCGAAGTGGGGCTGGGCCCGCGCCACGGCTGGGGGAGTGGCCTCCCATCCGAAGCGCGGTATTCGGCCCACTCTCCCTTTCCCCTCTCTTCCGTCCGGTCGCCCCCTTCACGGGGGGAGGCCGGGCGGCTCGCGGGGGGTCTCGCGGAGGGGGGTGTCCATCACGGCGCGACTAGGGTGGGTACGGCAGGCGGTGTGCACCTCGGTGCTACGGCGGCGACTCTGGACGTGCGCCGGGCCCTTCTCGTGGATCTCCCCAGCTACAGCCCTCGCCAGGTCCCCTGTCTGCGTCCGCGCGTCCTCCGGGGTGCGCGAGGTGCCGGCGGGCGGTCTCCCCGGCGCGGCGCCTCGGCCGGCACCTAGCAGCTGACTTAGAACTGGTGCGGACCAGGGGAATCCGACTGTTTAATGAAAACAAAGCATCGCGAAGGCCCGCGGCGGGTGTTGACGCGATGTGATTTCTACCCAGTGCTCTGAATGTCAAAGTGAAGAAATTCAATGAAGCGAGGGAAAGCGGCGGGAGTAAATATTACTGTTACATGGCCCGGGCGCCTCCTCGTGGTGACCGCTGGATAGGGTGGGGAAATCCGGTGTTATATTTGCCGTCCCACCTGAACTAAGATCCGGGCCACCCCCATGTGGGCCAACCACCCACCTGGGGGGATATGCTGGTTACAGACAAGAAAAATGAAAATGGAAAACCTGGCCCCTCTGGAAGCCAGGGAAGCAGCAGCCGTGAAGCTCTGGCAAGGGCTGGCATTAGTACTCTGAATAAAAGGACGACCTCTAAGACATCAATTACCTGCAAAGACTGTGAGAAATCCTTTCCTTCCTTGAGAAGTCTCGGCATGCATAGACACCATTGGCATCCTGAGGAGCTGAATGAGGAGAGGGTACAACAACTGATTAAGAAAAGGAAGATGTGGTCAATGCCTGAGGATGAACAACTGATTAAAGTGGCTAATGAGGAATGGAGGCAGTCAATGCTTAAAAAGGATCATCTAAGGATATTACATCTAACCCTCCCCCACCGCTCCACAGACGCCATCAAGAAGAGACTACAGACCTTAAAATGGACACTCCCCCCTGCTGGAAGAAGATCGAAGCCAGTCATACCCCTCTGCAGTAACGCCAAAAATCCCATCGCCGGAAGTTTCAATATCTCCAACTCTGAGAAGAGATAAGAAGGGTGAGAAGCAAGGTGTGAGGGGTAAGATCTGGGAAGAATAGGAAGATGACGACCTTCTTGAGTATGCAGATAGGACGTGGGCAGAAGGTAGGTTGAAAAAAGACCTGGCAAGCAGCCTGAGCGAGAGAATAACAGGAAGATCTACAGAGTCCATAAGGAAGAGACTACAAACACTCAGCTGGAAACCACCGATTACAACAGAGGCAATAATGCTTGAACCTACACATATGCAACAATTTCAAGCACAGACAACAACCTTGCCCACGACAAGTCCAATAACATCTACATTAGGCAAAGAACAGGAATGGTCGTGGAGAGAGATTATGCTAACCAAGGCAATGGAAAATTTGGATGATCCAAAAATAGGCAGTGATGAACTGAAGAGAATGACAAAAGACATGCTGGAAGGTCGAATCACCATCGCTCAGGGATCTGAGAGATTGCAGAAGCATGTACAACTTCTCATTCCCCTTAAATGGAAACCACAAATGTCTAAGAAAATTCACGATAAGTTACCGATGTCGAATAAGCAAATCCGCCGAGCAAGATATGCAAACATCCAGAGGCTGTACAGACTCAAGAAGAAAGATGCAGCACATACGATCCTGCAAGGCCGATGGAGGGAGGCTTACAGAGGATTGGACAGTGGAATTGATGGATTGGAGGAGTACTGGGCCAAGGTTTACAAAACAACAACAACCAGCAACGAGGACAACACAACACCGGCAGTGGGGGAGATGAAATGGGAATTGGTAGCCCCAGTTGAAGCAGAGGAGGTCACAGATGCTCTATGTACTATGGGACACTCAGTACCTGGTATGGAGAGAGTAACATCATTGCAAATACTAAGATGGCACCAGTGGCAGGATTATTCAATCTCATCTTGGCAACAGAAGCTCTGCCTACCACACTATCATGTGCCAGAGTCACATTCATACCAAAAGTAGAGTGCCTGTTGAACCCAGGGGACTTCAGGCCAATTGCAATATCATCAGTGCTAGCCCGGGCCCTCCACAAAATCCTGGCCAGAAGAATGCGTGACCACATCACATTCTCTCCGCTACAGTACACATTTCTACAAAGGGATGGCTGTCTGGAAGCTTCAGCCCTACTCCACGCACTTATTAGGCGTACTCATGAAGAAATCCGTCCGATGGCTGCAATATTCCTAGACTTGGCAAAGGCTTTTGACACAGTCGCACATAAAGTGATACTTCAATCGGCGGAAGGTGCTGGAATGCCACCACCCCTTTTAAGATACCTGGCTCACCTATACAGTCACTCAGAACTACATCTTGGAGAGCTGACCACGACATGTGGAAGAGGGGTGAGGCAAGGGGACCCAATCTCTCCAATTCTATTTATCCTGACAATGGGAGACATTGTACAGAAGGCAACACCAGAAATTGGATTGGAGATTGGAGAACAACTAGCGGCAGCCATGGCCTACGCCGATGACCTGATTTTGCTGGCAGAACATCCACAGCAACTACAGAACAAGTTCAACTGCCTTTGTGAGGCCCTGGAAAAGGCAGGATTGTCACTGAACGTTAAAAAATCCACCGCAATGAAAATCGCAAAAGACGGAAGACGGAAGCATGTGGTACTGCTTCCGCACTCCTATAACACCAAGGATGGACTAATACCACCAATGACAACAACAGACAAACAGAAATACCTGGGAATAGAGTTTGGATGGAAGAGAAAGATCGTGCCCAAGCAAACTCTAGAATTAGAGAGAATGTTGAATGAAGTAACATCAGCACCACTGAAACCATACCAGCAGTTGGAACTGCTAAAAACATTCTTAGTTCCCAAGTTAACACATGAAATGGTGATTGGATGTGCCCATGGAAACACGATTGCCAAGATGGATGGAATGATAAGGAGAGCAGTGAGGAAGTGGCTACACCTACCTACGGATACACCCCTCGGCTTTCTTTATACGCCCGTAACAACTGGAGGACTGGGAATTCCACATCTTGGATCTTCAATAACACTGTCACAGAAGAACAGATTTGAAAAACTACTATCCAATAATAACATCTTTGAAAAGGCATTGACCGGACAGCCCTCATTTAAGACAATACTGCGAAGAATTAACATCCCTTGCAAAATCGGCCAGGAAATAATATGTACCACCAAGGAAGCGAAGGAGGAGTGGACAAAACTGCTACAGGCCTCCGTAGATGGGAGAGATCTGATGATAGCGGAGGTGGATAAGACAAGCTTCCACTGGCTGGAGAGACCAGGCAACGTCTTTCCACGCCTCTACTTCGTGGAGGGATATTGCATACTAAAGCATGAGCGGCAAGAGGAAGGATGAAGGATATGGACGAGACACGATGTCGAGGGGCATGTCACACAAAGGAGACACTAAATCATATACTACAGATATGCTAAATTACACACGACACACGATGTGCCAGGCATAACAGGGTAGTAAAGTTAATTTCAAAACTCCTGAAGGACAAAACAGATCAGAAATGGATTGAACCAGTCATACCCACCAAGAACAGTTTCATAAAGCCAGACATCATGATCATCAATAAAAGTCTAATAACAATCATGGACGTGTCAGTCGTTGCAGGCTATAGGATGGAGGAGAGCTACAGGCTAAAGATCGCAAAGTATGGCTCTCCAGACAACAACGCGGTAATCACATCTTGGACTGATACAAAGACCCCGATAACCCACATACCGGTAATCATCTCTAGTAGAGGATTGATCTACGGACCATCAGGGAGGGGACTACGATCATTGAGACTGTCCAACCGCGATTTGTCAGACATCAGTCTCCTATCAGTTCAGGGATCACTTAAATGTTATGATCTTTATAAGAGAGGAACCTAGAACATCAAATTGAGGAACGTGCCATGCATTATGACCTGCTAAGTAGCGACAACCTTGCCAGAGCTCACAGATAGCGCTGATAATTGGCGCCAATAATTGGCGCCTCAAGCATCAAGTGGATCGACTCTACAAGATGTATTGATAACTAAATGTAAATAGCCAAATGCCTCGTCATCTAATTAGTGATGTGCATGAATGGATGAACGAGATTCCCACTGTCCCTACTTACTATCTAGTGAAACCACAGCCAAGGGAACGGGCTTGGTGGAATCAGCGGGGAAAGAAGACCCTGTTGAGCTTGAATCTAGTCTGGCACTGTGAAGAGACATGAGGGGTGTAGAATAAGTGGGAGGCCCTGGGGTTCGCCCTGGGCACCGCCGGTGAAATACCACTACTCTTATTGTTTCCTCACTTACCGGTGAGGCAGGGAGGCGAGTTTTGGCTTTAATAACTAATTATTTAAAAACGGTTATTTTCCTAAATAATGCATTGAAAGCCAGATGTTCTTTACCAATGTATCAAATTACAGAAGCAGCAAAGTGTGCGCACTGATAGAAGAAGTATAATTGCAGGTAGCGAATATAATGTGCATGGTGGGTAACTGTAAGACGTCTCGGATTCGAAATGACAAAAGAAATGCTGTTAGACATACAGACATGCGCTTAAAGAAACACACTTTGATATTTTTAAGAACAGATGATCGAAAAGCCGTCTATGCGCATGTCTGGCGTGCTATTTGTTCAGAGGCGTGCTGTCTCATGGAACACGGTTATGTAAAGTGTTCTCACTCTTTCTTTGTTTCAGTCTTCTGAAAAGAATTTGCAAGAACAGTGTCATCTATGAGAATGCTGCAAATTACCTCAGACCATCTCAGCTCAGGAGGTACTCTGAGTTCAGTTTGCTTTATTTCCACAGAGCAGTTCCTTGTAAGCGCAACTCTGCAGGGTCACTTTATATATAACCTGTGATCTGTGATTAAATCATAAAATAATACAAAAATACGTTCACCTCGAACCATGATTCATATTTCGGTGATTATTTTCATCATTAGAATGATTATGTTTACATTTATAATTGTTTTTAGATCTTAATTTGTTTTAGTAATTTTCCACCTGTTGTCATATACAGATACTTGCGTGACAGTAAATGGAAAGGGGGTTTATGGCAGCGGGGGCGTGGTCGAGCGCCCGTCCGAGGAGAGAGAAAGTGGTAAGGGCACTTACACATGAGCTAAATTATGTCTAACACCTGCCTCTAATTCCAGTGAGCTTGGGGAGAGCGGCATATAAACAGCCACGCCACCACCAGACGAGAGAGATAGTCTTTCTATTAAAAGCTGTTATAAAGACTTGGTGATGATTAAGAGGCTGTGACTAGGAGCCTGTGACGCTAAAGAGTTTGTGAAGCTGAAGAAGTTACTGTGCCAGTTGTGACTGTGTTACCCCTAAGTTTGTGATTAAAAGCTCACCTGAGACCTGAACCTTCCTGTCCCGGTGACCTCCTTCCCTCACACGGTTATATATGTTTTTTTTTTTATTATTTTTTTTTTTTTTTACCACTTTAATTGCTTTTTAATTTCATTTGAAGTGCAATTTTAATTTAGAAATGTCTTTGTTTTAATTTTTTCATTTTTTAAATAAAAGAATTTAATTTTGAATGCAAAATCACTAAAGCAAGAATATTCACCGATCCCTCAGCCGGGGGGTTGACGATGTAATTGGATATTGCGATATATATTTTTTAAAATAAAAATATTGTGAACATACTGTATTTCTTGCATATCGCGAACGAGCGAATTTATTCACACACATTCAAAGTCATTACCCTTGCGAAGCAGCTAAACTGTATCCTGGGATGAAAGGTAATAAAAAACCAACATTAAACCCACAACAACCCACAAAAAGTGATGTATTTGCCCGGACTATGAAATACCCGACCGGTAGCCCATGACAGAGAGAATGCACAGATGAAGTAGGTTTGTTGCCAAAGAGATGTTGCCATTCACAACTGTTGAAAAGCCATCTTTCAAAAAGTTGAACAGTTAAAATAAATAAAAAATAAAGTTAAAAGTTTGAAATCAAGCTGCCTTGCGTTATTGTGTAGGCTATTGTATAAGGAAATTACCCCACAGTACCACTTAGTGACCAACCAGTGGTAATACTGCACAATGGTTAATTGGTTTGAACGTGAACACCGCACCAGTGTAAAAATTATGATATTGTGACAAGTCTACTGCTAAGACACACTGCTGTTGTTTTATTTGTTGTAAATTTCAGTTATTTGTCTTTTTGTGATTATTCATAGCTCATTTTATAATGTGTTGTTTTTAGTTTTCATCGTTATTGTGATTTGTATGTTAAATGATCAGGTCCACGTGGAAGGTATAATTATTATAATTATTATTAATTTTTTTTACTTTCAGTAAAGTCTTTTGAGTTTGAAATTAGTTCCGTTTCATTTTAATAAGGGGGATAAGTCCATGTAAGTCTTCATAGTGCTTTAAAATGCAACACAAAATAAATAAATAAACCCTGGTCATGGCCCAGGTTAAACTCGTTAGCAAGGAACAAAGTATCACCCAGTGACCAGGCTTGAACAACATGTAATTACCATTAAGAGTGGTGAAAATATGCTGACCTGGGTCTTGTGCAATCAGCAACAATGTAAATGGCAATAACTTGGTAATTTCCAGTGCCCGGCAGTTGAGATAAATGAGTCATTCTTGAGTTTAACACCTATTAATTATTTTGTCTCTTTGTCTGGTTTGAAAGTATAAGATAAATGATTACAAAAGCAATCTGTTCTCTTTATCTGGAACCATGTATTTATGCAGTCGGATCTCCTACAACTCATTTGACACTGCTCATTGTATCCTTAAAATTGAGCATCCAACAGACATGTGAGCAAACTACTGGCCAGAGATATGGTCTTTTTTTTTATTATTATTATTTTTTATCTTTACTATTTCTGCCTCCCTAAATGAGTTCTGTGGTGAGGCTATGTTTTTTTTTTTTTTTCCTTTTTTTTTTTTTTCTCACAATGACAGCTAATCTCTCTTGTCTTTTGTTATTACAATGGCAGCCTGTGAAGATATACTGGACATTGACTACACTGTCTGAGTAAACAAATTTCTTTACTTGCAATATAACAATGCAGACAATCAGTCTTAAAGATCAAATATGAAAAACAATCTGTTTATTTAATGTGCTCTACAGTCTTCTGTTCAGTTTAGTTAGTGCTGAATCATGGCCCATCAAATTATACTGTATGTGGAAATGCATTGTTGATTGTTTTGTCTAAACACCCAGGTGGACAGAAGGAGCATCAAGAGATGGGCTTATCTCACAACACAAGACATAAAGGTGCACACTTAGCATATTGACCGATTTCTTTCAAATTATGACCTTCCAAATGCATGAATAGGAAATGTCAGCAATGGTTGAGTTAAACTGGTCACATTTGCAATTCCCTGTGACACTTTGCACAAACAAAACCAGGGCCTGAAAATGTCTGTTGGAGGAAGGAGCCCTCTTTACCAGCTTGGTAAAGTGTATGCGTATTTTATATGTGTGTGTTTGTGTGTGTGTACATGTGTCCATAAAAACAGAAATTGAGCGTTCCACAGAAGTACAAGCTACAGATGAAAATAGCTGCCAAACCTCTAATTGGTGATGTTTGTTACCTTTTCCATTGAAAGCAGTGTGCAGCTGAAGCAGTTTGAAAGCTTTCTAACACTTGTGCAAGCTCTGACCCACTCTTGCCATGTGACATTACAAAATAAATAAGGGTCTAAAAGTCTGAGACCACATTTTTCTTATTTAAAACAAACATTTTAATTACAGATGACATTATAAGAATACTATGTGAGGGAAAAGATGAAAAATGAACATGAATTTATGACAGCATACACTCCAGTTGGCATGGACTCCACATGTTTGTGCAAAACATGATCATTCATGTTATCCCTGCATGATTTGAGAATGTCAAAGATCATCTTGTGTGCTTAAACAGATGCAGGGAAATTTGACCTTTTGCACAAAGGAGTTAACATATTCAATGTTACAAATCTACTGGAAAAATCTCAGATTTTCAATGTGGCCTTAGACTTTTGAACATCACTTTATATATTTAAGTAATATCACATTAGCAAGATACTGGATATCAGCATGACTGTGATTCTAGGATATTCTTCAGGACCAGAACTAGCTGTTGTATAAAATAGAACACTGACCTAATGTCATTATTCCAAAAGACAGACTTTTATAGTACAGAAAAACCCCAAATGTTTACTGTAACATTGTGAGAAAACAACTGGCCACTGCTCTAAAAGCCTTGAAATGTTGTGCATATGGGGCCTCTTTGTCAAGTTGTTGTATTTGTTACTAGTGTGTATGTTGTACAACAGTAGCTGTCAGGTGCTTTTAAAAACCTGCATATGGGAAGCAGCTGCCAGCGGGCACTCTGTGTTCATCGTAGAAACGCTTGGCTGGTCCCATGATGCTTTTTCTCTCTCTAAAATGCTTCGTCTCCTGTAAAACACCACGTTTAGCATAATGAAATGTAGGAACCAATCAATGAGTTCAAATGGAATGCAGACTGACATCTAGTATATTTCCTGGCTGGGGAACAGCCTAATGTGGTTTACATTCACATCTACTTTCATAAGCTCAGGAATGGAAGATTGTGAAGCATGCAGATGCTACCCGGGCAAGTCACTTTTCTTTGGTAATTTACACACAGAGACACGCATATAGACACACACTAATCAGGTACAGTTGGTGCATCAAATTCTATTATTCTGCAGGGTTCAATTAATGATAATACAAGACATCTGTGTCCAAGTTCAATTCATCATCCTGTATAATTATTTGCAGCAGCAAACATAAAATACTGCATTCAGCAAATTTCTGCCCAGTTCTTCTTATTTCAGTTGAGCATTAAAAAAGAAGTTTTGCAATGCCACTTTTAGGGGAAAGTAATACTTTAACAACTAAGCTGAAATCAGACTTAGTTAAAGTTAAATTCTTTACTTTTAAAATGAAATATCAATGCTCTAAATCTAAATAAAAAATTAAGCCTACATTTTAATCTGAATTGTGTAATTTCTGCACCACAAGTGTCACCAAACCACTGTTTTCCAACAGATTCCTGGGTTCTCCATTGGATGTACAAACAGATATTCCTGCCCCAAACTCAATACATTGATTTGTCTGGCTGGATGAGCCGCTCAAACAGAGTAATATTTTGCTAGGTACACAGTGAGACATTTAGGTACTACATACGGCTTACTTACAGTAGTTGACTGCATATTTAGCTGTAAAACAGAACATGATCACATGATAAAAACGTGACTGTGGCGACATTTTTGCAAATATTTATTACATGGCTCCTAACATGTATTGCAGGAGTTCCATGGTGAAATTTAGCACAGATTGGTGCTAAAAGTGAGTAAAATTTTCTCCAAAATAGATTACGTTTTCAAGGTTAATTCTCTATTGAGTTTTAAATAATAAAAAAACTACCTCCCTAACCTCAACTTTCAATCTAAATCCGACTGATAGTGTCATTAAAACCAATGTGAGATGAAAAACAGGTGAGATTTTTAAGGTTAATGCTCTATCGAGTTTATAATCAACAAAAGCTACCCCCCACCCTAAACCTAAACCAGTGTTTCCCCTATATGCATTTTGCAGTGACACTTCGCCGCTCTTAGGATTTTGCATGGTTCATTTAAAATTCTTGACGCAACATAACACTTGCCAGCCCCAGTCAACTGTGTGCTTTGTACACTAAGACACCCCACCACACACAAATACACGCACATACTGACAGATATCACCACATAACACACGTCAAACTCGCTTCAGTTCAGGTGGCCCGCAAGCTCATTTCTGAAACATAGGATGGCAGGGGATCGCAACGTCTCACTGACCAATCAGTAAGCACTTTCCTCATGAATATTAATGAGCCTTCCCCTGTCATCTGTATGTTTTGGAGCACATTTTACTCACATTTAAAAGTGGAATGAAACAGCGCTACATAGATCAATTATCAACACGGCTCAATCATGGATAAAGCAGCACAAGCGCAGAGCAGATGCAGTAATTCACGGACTGGTCTCAACTGCACAGACTATTTTAAATGCACTTGTGAACCAGTGAGATGCGCACCAGGGATCGCGAAGCCTGTTTGAATGTGGTGCAGAATTGTCTGTTGCAAAACTCTTATGTCTCAGTGATAAAACTAGTTTAAAATAAACAGCCCCCACATTCTAAACGGCACTGACAAAGAAAACAGAAACAAACATAAATTAGAAGACATTTCAATCCTCACATCACAACACTTACAAACATTTACCATGGATTTACTGTAGTAACAGTACGTAGTTGTGGCAGTAAAAGTTTCTAAATATATTTTGATTGCTGTTTTTTTTATTTTTATTATTACAAAAATGCCATAGTTCTTTATATAGAAACCATAGTAACTAACCACAGTAGTGAGGAGCCGTGCACTTATTGTTACCATGGATTTATTACAAATATCATTGTTAAAAATATGGATATTATGGAAGGACCATGGTAAATTTTCATAATTATTATGGACCAAGCTATCAATTTTACAACTGTATAAAATGTGTTCTCTGTAATGCTCTCTGACTGTAGGAAAATGTAAGTTGTTTTGTTTGTCACTGTCAGAATATTTCAATTTAGCCATATAGAAATTAAGTGTTCATTTTTTTCCATAGATATTACTGTTGTTAATATCATAATTTTCATCTGCATCCCAAGCTCAAAATCAATGCTGTACTGTCAAATGTGCATTTCAGTGCACATAACATGTACTATTATTGGTAATTGCATGGGTGCTACCAAAGCAGGTGCTGGTGCCACATTTTCAACAGGCCCTTTGAGGGCACAGGCTGAAATTGAGTTTGACACCCCTGTTTTAAGCTATGATGGTCATAAAAATTCCAGAGGCAGCGTTTACAACCCATGTGGTAGAAAAGGCTGAAACAAAGAAGCTACAAAGACAAATCTTTACACACAAACTTTACTCCTAAAATGGACTTCAACTGCAAAACATCTACTCCATGTTTGTTCACTGAACTGTTTATGTAAATTGTTGTCATTCAATTAGCATAATAGTTCACACAAACTGATGCATGCGTAATATGTAATCTTTCAATATCATGTTTGGTCTCTATATCTTCAGAATAATATCAAGAGTATTTTTGAAGAGGTTTGGAAAAGGAACAATGCACTGATAAACTTTAACGACATTGTTCTAACTATGTACTTTAAAATATGCAAATGTTCCACACAGAGAAGGGAGGGTTAGCCACACTGTGTGGCCCCCCTCCGATCTCAGCAGCAAATCATAACCCTGAAACAAGAAGCACCAAACTGAAATCTCCTCCTCATCAGGAAGGTATAAAACTATCTTCCGGATGACCACACCTTTGTCCTAAGTCCCTGTCCAGAGGGTCATTAATAGGATACACTTTTAAAACACCTTTGTCCTGAGTCCCCATCCAGAAGGTCATTAACAGGATCCACTTCTATAACACTTCTCCATTTTGAGTTCCCGGCTGTTCGAGTTTGGGAGCAATAACAGAGTAATAATCAACTTCCTGAGTACCCATCCAGAGGGTCGTTAACAGAATACAAACCATCCAACATGCTAAGTCTCACTCCATGAGAGAGAGGATAACAGATCATCCAACGTTTTTAGTCTCCATCAGTCATGGCAGATTCCCCAAAACTGCCATCGAAGCACAGTCGAGTCAAAGATTTCTCGGAGGCGCAAAGTTCTGATTCCAAAAATAGACACAGAGTAACAAAGCCGAGATTGTCCATCGAGCATCTGAACTTACACTCTAGAACATGCATTTTTTATACAGTTTCTAATCTTCTTATCTCTTTGAGTGATGGCCTCTTCATCCAATGAAATCATCTTATGCCTCCCTAGTTTTGTCTTCGCCGTCTCCCTTCTAGCTGGTCACACTTGACCCCAACTTGCTTCAATGATGGCATAAGCATGACTGTTTTATTTTACATGTATAAAACACACTGTAATCACTTCATATGGTTACATATTTTATATTGATTAATTATCATTACTTTCTGCATTAATTTGATTAGTATATTAAATTATTTCCCTTATTACAGTCGTTGGTTACACACATTCTTATAAAATGGAGAGTTGTATGTCCGCCCACGTACATATGGTTCATCTTATTTCTAGCACTACTTAACGCACATATATCATCTGCCTTTTATGGATACCAGGCAGTTCCTGTTTCTGACATTAAATCATCCTTTTAGTATCCACATACACATTTCCTTTACAGTCATACAGCGTTTAACAGAAAGAGGCTGTAATTCTCCCTAGAGAAGCCAAGCTGCATTTTTTCATTGATTTGATTATTAAACTGAGTAAATGATAATTAAATCAATAAATGAATGATTAAATATCTAACATAATAAATAACATTCATAATGCAGTTATTCATAGTACATTGATTACACATTGTCATTTTAGATCATTGCATATTGCATACATATTAATTCAATTATCAAAAATGGATTAACTGAAAGATTAAATAAAAATATTCCATATATTCCCTCCATTAGGACTTCCTACAAAGTCCAACAAGAATTGTTATTCAAATCAAATCAAATCAAATCAAATCGCTTTTATTGTCACACAGCCATATACACAAGTGCAATAGTGGATGAAATTCTTGGGTGCCAATTTACAATAACATCAAATTAACACAACACAATTTAAAGTCTAATATACACATAATTACACACAACACAATATACAAATAATAACGTACACTGTACAGTATACAGTACGCACTATATAGATACACATTATTCAATAAAAAAAAAAAAGTATATATAGTATATATAGAATGTACAGTAGGTTGTATTGTACTGTATTGACATTCAGGCTGTCAGTTGATAGTAAGTTGTTAAGAGAGAATATAATATAATAATAATATAATTTATGACAGTCCGGTGTGAGATATAAGAGTAAGAGTAATAAAGTGCAGTGCTGATGTATTTTGATCATGGGAGATCAAGAGTTCAAAAGTCTGATTGCTTGGGGGAAGAAGCTGTCATGGAGTCGGCTGGTGCGGGTCCTGGTGCTGCGATACCGCCTACCTGATGGTAGCAGTGAGAACAGCCCATGGCTCGGGTGGCTGGAGTCTCTGATGATCCTCCGAGCTTTTTTCACACACCAGAATATATTCACAATATTCACAACAGAATATTATTCCTCCCACAAGAATTGTTATTCCAATCATTATGCCAATTTTAGCCAACCATGCACCCCATTTCTTAAACAATTCTATTTAAATTGTTACAAACAAACAAGACAAGCAATCTTAATCTTTAGTCATCACCATGTTTTATTTCCTGTTTTTTTTTTTTCCATTCTTCATTATTATTAAAATGTACATGAGTTCAATAAAAGCATAAGTAAAAGTAATAAATCATCTTTCAATCTTAATTATTCATCATACAAGCATTCCCAGGTTTGTTTAATTGATAAGTCAGGCACTCCTTTGTCTGCAATGGTTCTCAAAACTTTACCCCCAAAACCAATCTATAAATAATCTTCTACACAGGGTATGATCCCCTGATCAGTGACAGTGACAGAATGCTTGGTATATAACACTGTGATAAGCTGTTTTAGTAAAGCAGTTATTAAAATGCAGTCGGTTTGAGTGGAACTTCACAATTTTCGGGCAGGTTTCCGCTAGTCCTCCCTTTTGATGCTTCCTTAACTCATATCACCCTCCCTTCTTGGGCAGGTTTCCAGGGCGGTGATGCCCCCTCCCCCCTCTCTCCCCAAAAACCCACTTTTTTTTTTTTTTTTTTTACATTGGAGAGTCTTCCACGTCATTGAGTCATCACCTCTTGCAACTGGTCTAGATACTGCTCAGTCCTATTAGCCAATCCTTAATAATTTGGTATCAGTAAACAGATATTTTCTTTTGTTTCAGGGAGTATCACCTGAAAACCATCACAGCCAACGGAACCATCTGCAACTGCTTAAATTTCAAAATTGACATTTCAAAACATGGTTAAATTCACAAAGCATTATTCAAAATTTAACAATCTATTAAAATTATCCAAATTAAAATTGAAATAACAATGCTAAAATTGAACATTAATTTCCCTTCATGTTGTATTTCTGCTACTTTAGAAAACGTCATAAAAGACCCTGTATCACGGTGGGGACTAACATCAGAACAAAACAAAATAAAGGGTAGCCTCTGTCAAACTTCTTGGAAGCTTAATTTAAAAACATCACCTTAATTCAATAATAGTCTCTAGATTGTTTTGAACCTACATTTATTCTTTCAGATGAACATTCAACTGAATTTCTTATCTTTAGGATAAACAATTAACTTCAAATTACCCTCTGAATATATAAAATCTTTAATCATGATGAGGAAAGCTGTTTGAACCTCTCCTTCATATCACTGTATCTAACATTATTGTCAAGTTACATCATTTTCCATATAAAAGAAATGTGCTTTTAGCACACTTCAAATTTTTCTTGACCTTCACTGCTCTTGTGTTCTGTCTCAAGCAGACATTTATCAAACTTAGATACAGAGTGTGAGAGAAAGTGTAGGGCAGGGGAGGAATTCAGAGAGGGACATTCCACTCCCTCATGCTGTTTCTAATCTTGTTACAGTTGTTCCTTCTTTTCATTTTAGAATCTCACAATAATATATTTAAGTTATTATTCAACAGTGAAAATAGTGATAATTATAATAATTCATTATATTAACTGCTTTTCTCACAAGGCATCTCCAAAAGTTTCTTTCAAACTTTCCCATCTTAAACCATTTTCAAGAAAACCTCTTCCAGAACTTTCAACCTACTTCTATCAACCCTTACTTACATATGTCCATTGAAACAACATACATCAAAAACTGTAGAACCTTCAAATCTTTAATAAAACACAAACTTTGCCTTTCTTTTTCGACATTCTCTTTACATTCAATACAACTTACTTTAGCCTTCTGTTCGAGCAGATCTTTAAATTTACAACACCTATCTTGCAGTCCTGTCATCTTATTATTAATATAATTCCCTCTTTTTTTCTTTTTTTTTAAGTCGAATAACTATCTTATGATTACTTTCTCCCTTTCCTTACTCTTTCTCATGAGAAGGAACTTCCATTCTATCTAATGAAACAACATAAATCACCTTTATAAACTAACAGAAAATTAAGCAAAAGTTTAAAAAGAATAAAGTAGTAAAGAGGCACAATGGAAATTCAAACAAATATCTATTCTTGTGTTTTGAAATAATTGATCAGTAAAATACACTATGTCCTTTTAATTTCTCATATCTCTTATGTTTTTTTTTACATCCTAATGTTTCAGCATCATTTAACAATAAGATTTTTTTTTTTCAGTTATTATTCTCTTATACTTATCAGCATTTCCTGACAAATTATTCAGTTAAATAGCAGAACCAAACGTCACAGTGCAGAAACTGTATGCCTCTAAAGTGAGACTTTTATGGATTAATCTCAAAATAGAAATAGTAGTACTAGAAAAAGACACCCAATCCTTCTTTGTAGCACCCACTAACCTTTATTTAAAGTGAGGGTACTCTCTGGAAAATTTGTTAGAGTAACCATTCCAATAGGTAACTCTACCTTTGCCATCAAGTTTGTAATATTTACTCTTAAAATCAATAAATTAGTGGTTAGATGCTGGATTTAAATTTAGACCCTCAGAACAATTTAGACATGGGTTTTGAACCCCTGGATGGCAGTCTGGAAAATCATAAACCCAATTGGTGGTATAAGACTGAAATCAACTTATCCAGAGAAATTTGAATCCACATAAGAAATGGCAAATCAGTAATGATTACCAGCAGTCATGAGAGTGGGAGGACCAATCGAATAAAAGCCTACCTCATTTTCAGTCTTCTTTTTCTCCAGACTTCCTCCTGCAGTATTAGCAGCATCAATAAATCATCTGGCCCAGCCATCTTCAATGGTAAGAGACTGGTTCCAGAATGAGTTAGTGAAACAACATACACATAATGATGACAAAAGAAAGGGTTAAACATAGTTAGTATCAAAGACACACACAGAATAGGTGCATGAATATGAAGTTATTAACATTCATAGTTGAGGAAGTTACGATGTTCAATTTAATCTTAACGTTTCTCCATGGGTTTCACTTACTACTAATGACCATTCTTTTCCTCAGCATTATCAATAATATTTTACAATCAAATACATCAAATATACTTCTTAAATCTTCAAATCAGAACATCTAGCACAAATAACATTTTCCATTTTATGCACTTCCAAAAGAAGAAAACTTCCATTTTATTAGATATCAGAGCATCTGAGCAAAAATGTTTACAATGTTTGCTTAGTCATGCCTCCTTATTGGAGGTTGGGAATTTATTTTCCATTTTATCTGGCATGATTGGTCACAGATCAAACTCAAGGAAAAAGCATCACAATGTTGGCAAGGCTGCCACACATAAAAATCAGAAAACCAGATATTACTGTAAGAGCACAACTTCAGCAAATTGGCACGGCAGAGAACATGAAATGATCCAAATCATTTATTTTCCTTTAATTTTAGTCTCAGAGGCAGATCTCAGTGTACCCATGATCAACCAATGCCAACACTGTGTATATAAAACAAGAAAATAAAAGAAAAATAGATATCTAATCTAAACTAAAATAATCTGCTATCTATCCTTCCTAAATTCGGGGCGCCCCTGTCTAAATGGAGACACTAAGAGAAACAAGTTCTCCCATAAGTCTGCAGACTATCATTTGCACGCCATCCTTACAGAGTACTGGGCGTAACCCCTCCCGCTCACTCTCCTTACAGAGCGTGAAGTGTCTTAGGTCTCTTTTTATTCAGGGCACTAACAACATCTCACTCAGTCTCTCCATCAGACAGTCCCTAACAAAATAATGAACTCTACCTATCTTATTTTTGTTGGTTGATCAAGTTTACACTGATATAGTTGCAACTCACATGTAAATTTGTTCTCCAGACATACTTAAATACATAGGAAATCAAAAACAAAACAAGTAAACATGGGTATCTCTCATACATCCGAGAGACAGAAGAAGATCGACCAAGTACCATGTCTCACTACAAGAGGCTATTGCAACGACAAGTTCGGAATCTCTATACCAGGGATAGAACTACAGTGACAAGGTTTAGCTCTGGCAAGCAAACCTTCTCTTCAAGTTTCGTGTATCTGCGTGTTCCAGATGATGAATCTTGCACCGACATAAGGGCTGTATATTTGCATGTTCCAGATTGCAAGAACCCTTTCTGTGCTTCCAGGAGATCAGCATTCCTAAGCACCTTCGTGTCCAAGGCTGTTGAAATGGAATCCAGCTCCTTCCCCACTGTAGCGTGGCCCTGAGCTCCAGTGGAAGACGTCGCAATCACCAAACCCATCAATCAATCAAGGAGAACGTAAATATCACTACTAAACCTCTTTCCAGAGACCTTGGCATTAGTGTATACCATCAGTTTATGATTTCCTAATGTTCTTTAGATTGCATAACCTGTGTATCAAATGTCTTGCAAATAATCTTTGAGTTATTTGTTTAAATAGGAATAAGGTTTTCACCTTATTGATTAACAGAGAAACAGCAAATTATCTTTCATAAGATAATAGTCATACTTTGCCATTGCTACATCCAATTCAACCACTTGCATCTTTCCATCCTATGCACATTATTTACCTATTTGTTTATTTAATCTTTTAGCATATTAGTACCATTTAGTAGTTTTTGTTAGTTATTCTTGCTTATCTTTTTGTAAATAAAACTAATTTTATTACAAATGTGTGTTCCTTGCATTGATGATACAGAAGAGCTCTAAAGGGTTAGGCCAAATCTCATGAATCCTTCAGATTAATCAGATGACCAGCTACCCCCAATTTACATATTTCAAATTTATTGAATGGTCCATTTGAATCATCCTTTTACTGTTAAGAAGAAACTCCTTTGCTGGTGCCCCGAGGATGGAAGGAGGGGCCATCTGATATTAATAAACACATACACACATTAAGTGATTTGTGATCAAAAATCACTACATACTTTGGTGTCTTGTGTGAGGCCTAGTTCATTTCAGTTGGTGCCAGTGTGATTCTCACCACAGTTAGTATGGGAATAGGCAACCCATTTTCACTCCTAAGGCATCAATGCATCAATATGTAGATGCAAACGCAGCCTTTCCTGACTCATTGATTTCGGTGAGAAACCTTTGGTGTCAACAGACTGATGCAAGGGCACGTTGGATTTTATCATCATTACATTTTATGTCGGGCTACAATTTTGTCAGGGGAAAGATTTTCAGTGATTAAACCTTCGGTTTCACACTGTTTCTCACACAAAGATTTCGTATGGTTTGGAATACTTACATTTTTTTTTATTTTGTTTTTTTTGGGGGGGGGGGGGGGGATTATTGTGACTGTACTTGTATCTGCTTGTTACTGTATGTCCTTCATATTATTGAGAATTGGTTAGGTGCAGGCATAAGGGTGGGGTTAGGGGAACAAAAATATTGGTAATGCTTCACAATGTTCCATTTGTAAACATTTGTTAACAACATAAGTTAACATGAACTATAGTGTTCATTTCACCACAAAACATCAGCAATACGTACAACGAGCCACTTAAAAATAATTTAACCTGAGACCAGGTTAGAAATACTAGAAATAATTTTAACAGAGAAAAAAATACACAATTCAGCTTTAAATTATCTTAAGCTAATTATTAAGATAATATGCAAATTGGTGGCACACTTGGGCTGACAAAGTTAATTAGAGAGCTAAAGCTAAAATGTAATATTTGAAAACTGTCTGAAAGACCAGTAATTTGTAATATTTTAATATTGTTAACCCATATTTTTGTATTTGCAAGCTGCATATTGCATCCTTTGAAATAGCACAGTAGATATTCTGTTCAATTATGACTCTGTTCTGACATTTGGGCACCAACTGTGTCTTCACTTTTACTCAGAACGGATGATCATGTTTAAGGATTGACTTATTTCACAAAATGGGAGGCTCTCCCAAACTGGTTTACAAACTCAGCTGGTGAAAAGGACACCTGTACTAGGTGGTGCCAGCTCCCATCTACAAAGGCCGGCATTGTCCCTCAGTCTTTGCCTGGGCTTCTCTTCATCAGCTGCCAGCAATCATCCCTGCATGGCACACCGACGGCACACTCGCCCCAGAGGAACTGTCATTCAAGCCCCACAGGAATGTAAAGAGCGGGGGGATAGGCAGTGGGAGGGTGTAGAGTGAGAGGAAATATTTGGAGTGTAATTATTTTTTAGATGATATTGACGCCCTCCCTCTGTAATTTCCCCTCTAACACTTGTGTTATTTCTAACTACAAAATGGACTTTATTAACCCCTGCCATTTCTGGCTTCTTTCTCCAAGGGGTTTCTCACAGAGCGCAGCCTCTCCATGGAAGTGTCTCAAAAGAAGAATCTGCTGGCCTTTTCACGGCACCCAGTCTCCCTTTTAACAGCAAAACCATAGAGCACAATTTTTCATCCTGTCATGTAATGAGTGAGAAATGCTCGCAAACGTATTACCGGGGGAAGGACTCTGTGACATTTTCATTGTGAGAATTTTTTTCTACGCTTGATGTGTTTTGTGGTTGAATGTCACTGTTTCCACTTCTATAAAAAAAGGAAAGACAAAAAAAAATCAGTGCTTCTTTTTCCTGTGCCACCTCCAAAATCTTTGCAAAGTGCAGGTTATTTCTGCACAGCATGTGCCACATACACATTAAATAGTTGGTTTACTGTTTTGTTGTGCACACTCCAAGTGTGCACTGATGAATTTCCAGCTTCAGTGAGAATAAGGAAAGCTAGAAGATGCAAACTAGAAGTTGTTTTAAGATGCAGACAGCCCCCAACTTTTCTGCCATGGCCTGTCACATTTCCAAGTCCCACATTTTGCATGGCAGTATATGTTTTTGTAATAGAATTCTCCCTGCAAAGGAGGTTAATTACGTTTCTTCTTCTTTATCTCCCGCTCTTTTTTTCTAAAATTTCCCTCTCTCTCTCTCACACTTTATCTATTTCTTTTTCTCTCTTCATCTATGTCTCACTTTCTCATTCCTAAAAGTAGACAAAAAGCATAAGGGAAGAAAATGCAATTATTGTTAGGTGTGACCGTGGTTGATGTTATCATTTGAAATGCTGAATGAAATTATAAGATTGATTCCAATATTGTAAAATCTAATTGCAGCTCCACTGGGACTAGAATAGGTTAGTATGGGAATAGGCAACCCATTTTCACTCCTAAGGCATCAATGCATCAATATGTAGACGCAAATACAGCCTTTAGCTTCTGTTTCCTGACGTGTTCATGAAAACGCATTGATTTCAGTGAGAAACATTTGGCGTCAACAGACTGACGTGAAGGGCATTGGGATTTTATCATCGTTACATTTTATGTCAGGCTACAATTTTGTCTGGGGAAAGATTTTCTGTGATTAAACCTACGGGTTCACTCTGTTTCTCACACAAAGGTAGCATATGGTTTGGAATACTTTTATATTGCTTTTTTTTGGGGGGGTACATTTTTGAGAATAAACTACTTTACTTGTATCTGCTTATTATGTCCTTTATATTATTGAGAATTGGTAAGGTTTATTTAAGGTTTTTTGGTAAGGTTCCATTTATTAACAACATTAGTTAGCTAACAATGAACAATACCTTTACAGCATTTATTAATCTTGGTTAATATTAATTTCAACACATAGTAATGCTGTACATTTTTAAAATCTAAAGTTTTATATGTTCATTTTAGTTAATGTACTATGAACAAACATGAACTAACAATTAACAATTTATTTTTATTAACTAACATAAACAAAGATTAATAAATACTCTAAAAAGATATATTGGTCATTGTTAGTTCGTGATACCTAATGCATTAACTAATGTTAACGAATGGAACCTTATATTAAAGTGTTACCAAAATATGACTATGTTACTACACTAATATATTTATAAGCGTAATAAAGCATGTCATTGACAGTGTTGCTTCCCTTATGAGACCACCCGAGCTTGCCTGCTGCATGCATTGGTAAACAGACGCTAGAGGGTGCTTTTGGCATCTGTAGATTGACGCGCCGTGCTCTTGCACAGGCGTCAGTATTTAACATATTGAGAGTGAGAACGGATTGGAATAGGGCACCTACCAACAGCAAACCTTTTGGTGTATTCTGCTTTGTATGTTGTGGTACTTTCCAGTGTTAATGTGTGTTTGTTAACCAAACAAAGTACTGTACTCACAGGTTTACTATTCATGTCTATGGCCTAGCTTTGTGTTTTGCACAACAATACAACACATAATCATTATTTCATTTTTCATCAGTTGGGTAGTTTAGTGTAATAATCTTGTAATAATCATTTAGATCTATAACTTTGGATTGCAACTGCTATACCAACAATAATAGTTAGCGTGAGGCACGTGGTTAATTTGAACAGATGCTTCAAATTAATGTTTGAAAAAAATATGCTTAGGATTGCAAATGGGCTGTAAGCATTTGCACATTGTGCCTACATAGTATGGTCAATTTAGAAGCATATCTATAACTATTATTTATTGTTGCTATTCTGCATTCTAATACATTCTTCTTCATTCTATTGCACTGTATTGCAGTTAATAATGACTGAATTATTTCAACATTTTAAATCGAGGTAAAGAAATAAAACAGTACAATCTACTAAAATTTGTAATAACAATGTAATGACATTGAAATAACAAATATTAAAACTGGTTCCCACCCATTTTGTAAAGGATTTAAAAAAAAAAAAAAAAAAAAATAGCAAATACTTAAGCAGGCAAGACGGGCATTTCAGCTTCAGCTGTTCTCAGTGCACCCATGAGTACTCCCATGACCAAACATGCTTCTGAGGCCACCATACACAGTTAAAATCCTGGTGTTACAGTATTTTAGAGTAGAGAGTTGATGTTATGGAGTTGAATTCCAAGGTATTAACACTATTGGTGTAAACAACACCCTCTGGCTGGTGAAAATACGCAGAGTTGAATCTCATAAACACAGGGAGTGTAATTTGGAACATCCAGGACATTTACGTGGCGTGCTTGCTGAAACTCGCTGAAACTTTTCTCATAAGCCATTTTCTTTTGAGAGTCGAGCAGTGCAGGAGAGGCGGAAGCTTTTATTAAGAGAAGAAACACTGAAATTAAGTATGTTTTTTTCTAATTCAAAATATGTATTTTATGAAATCAGATGGTTTTATTGCAAGTTTAACGGCATGTTTTACTTATTGTAAAAATACGTAGTTGTAGTGTTTGTGTTAAACTGTAGTTAGGCGATCTTCACGGTTGTACAATCCTTCCATCAGCGTCTTGTGTGCAAACCCTCATAACTGTTGCTTTAAAACTGCATTCATCGATGTACTGGCAGATTTATAAATTATATATATGTAGGCTGTTACATGAAAATTAAATTATTTGTTGAATTTAAGATTAAAAATGAAATTTAGAAAGCTAAAAGAGCATTCAAATTTTGCATGCATGCCAAGCACTGACGACAACTTACATTCTTGGGCTAAAACAGATGCAGTGCAACAAATTAAAAGCAGGTGTCTCGAGATACATTTTAAAGGTTGAGTTTACTTTTTCTCTCCCCTTTTCTTCCCAATTTCGCATGCCCAATTCCCAATTTGTGCTCTAGGTCCTTGTGGTGGCGTAGTGACTTGCCTCAGTCCGGGTGGTGGGGGATGAATCTCAGTTGCCTCCGCATCCAAGACCGTCAATCAGCGCATCTTATCACGTGGGTTGTTGAGCGCATTACCGCATCCACACACAACTCACCACGCGCCCCACCGAGAGCGAGAACCACTTTATAGTGACCACAAGGAGGTTAACCCAACGTGACTCTATCCACCCTAGCAACCGGGCCAATTGGTTGCTTAGAAAGCCTGACTGGAGTCACTCAGCATGCCCTGAAATCGAACTTGCAACTCCAGGTGTGGTAGTCAGCGTCTTTACTCGCTGAGCTACCCAGGCCCCCCAGTTGAGTTTACTTTTTAAAATAACGTGGTATGTATTTTTCGAAGGTGTGGGATGACCACCGACCGAACATTTAAATTGGTGCTCGGATATACCTTTCTGGCAGCTGAAGTAGCGGCCCCTATGCAGAATGAATGGGAAGGGAAATGTTTGGTAGGAATACCGGATCTGTTGAGGATCATTTTTAGATTCTTTTGAAACATATGCCTAGATGCGAGGAGGTTTCTGTCATCAACAAATAGAGGGTCAAGCGGAGAGGTGATTTGGGAGTTTCTCTGGAGTAGAAAAAAAGGCCAGGGACTGGTATGGCTGAATGGGGGTTGGCAGATTGAAAATGAAAACTGAATGACCATGATTCAATTGATTGGTTTTACTCTGTTTGATGTAGAAACGGATTGTGTCATGGTTTAAGATTTGAAGGTCGGAGAAGGTGGGTGGATGGCTGGGTTGAAGGTGGAGTTAATGGTGAGTTCTGAGACTCTGAGGAAGCCGAAGAAAGCCAAATTGAACATGGCGTCTAGGGTTCTTGTTTTGTTGGGGGAAAATAGACCTGAGCGAAGAGTAACGAGGCATTTGGTTAGGATTTCGATGGTTAGTGGTTGTCTGGTGTCCGGACAGATGGGATTCATTTTGTGTAAACCCTTGATAAGGAGAGCTATCTGGGGTTTTGTAATGGAAGGGCATTTTTGGCTGTGGATGAGTTTAAAGAAGAAATGTACGCCACTGAGGTATTCTTTGATTGTTCCTGGCTGAATTGATTTGGAATTATGGAGATGGAATATGACGGAGGATTTGGAGAGGAGGGTAAAATCTAGAAAACTAAGTTGTAAGCTCTGTGGAAGTTTGAAGGAACTCCAAGCTGTCCAGTAAGTTTGGAATGTTCTGGGAGATATGGCTTTTAGTATTGAACCCATAGATAGGATGTGGAGTTGTCTAGGAGGGTGGTCTACAGGAGCTAAATTTTGGTAAACTGCACTGAAGCAGCCAGCTTGCAGAGGCAGCCTCACGCAAGGGCCTGCTCTGGGTGGAAGGTTTAGATGAAGGACATTTATGCAGCTATATGGGCTGCGCCATTGATATATTGCATCTAATCAGCCAGCTTGTGGAGGCAGACATTTATGCAGCTATAGGGTCTGCGCCGTTGATATATTGCATCTAATCAGCCAGCTTGCAGAGGCAGCCTCACGTAAGGGCCCAATCCGGGTGGAAGGTTTAAATTAAAGGACCTGTGTACGACAATAGGGTGTTGTACCATAGGTATACTGTCAGATCAACTCGCTTGCAGCAGTAGCCTCATTCGATGGTCTACCCAGAGACATGGTGCTTGAAATTAACAGGAGGAGATGGTGACCACAGCTGTAATGCTCGTTACGGCTGCTGTGAAGTAAAGACAAAGGGCTTTAGCGAAAGCATGGTAAAACACTGCTGCGGCAGTAAAGTGAGCCTCCTGCAGGAGCAGAGTTAAGGCAGTGGAGTAGAGGAGAAGAATAGTAAAAAGGGGGGGCTCCTGCGGGAGCAGAGTTTAAAACACTGCTGCAGCAGTGGATTGAGTATTTAAGGGCATAGTGAAGGAGCTCCTGTGGGAGTGCTGCTGTGTTTCCATTGCACACTGCGATACAAACGGGAGAGCCTGCAACCAATGCACTGAGGCTCACACTGCATTCGAACGGGAGAGCCCACACTGCAATTCAATGGGAAAGCCTGCATAGCATTCGAACAGGAGGGCCCACACTGCGATTCAAACAGGAGAACCTGTGGCCAAATTGCATAGGCTCACACTGCGTCCAAACAAGAGAGCCCAAACTGCATTCGAATGGCGGGTGGCACAGAGTAAAGAACCTTGCTGAATTGAGGTTTGCGATGGGTATATATTTATGAGCTATGCCCCTAGACTTTCTAAGAGGAAGCAGGAAACACGGTTGCGGTGTTGTGGGAGATTTAGTGGCACGGCCTAAAAGGTTCTGCAGTTGCGGCACCTGGACGGCACGTTTGGGCTGCTGCAGTGTCGTGGGAGTTGTTGCATGACCTGAAAGATGCCGCAGTTGTGGTGCGTGGACAGCACATTTGTGCTGCTTAGAGATGTTTTTGAGCCAATGGCAGGAGCACCGCAGTTGTGCTTTTTTAACTAAAATGTTTGCCATCTTTGGCTCCTCGGTAGGTAATGGTGAAGTCTTGGAAAGACACCTAGATAGAGAAAGCGGGAGGTAAACCTCCATACAATCCAGTGACAGGAATTTAAATAGGCTCTCGCAGAGACCTGCTGGAAGTAATATTGGTGAAACCCCTGCGGAAGACGCAGTTTCAGGCAGTGCTGTAGAAAAGACAAAATAGTAATTTAGGTGAAACTTATACTAGCAAGATATTTCACAACCCTGTGAATAAGAAATAATCTGTGAAAAGTTAGATCTATAGCCATTGGAGAGTGGGCTGCACTTGCACCGTTAGGGAGAAAACTTCTGCTAATGCTTATTTGAGGGGAAAGCATGCGGCCGACGTTTCTGGGACATAAGTCTAGAGAGAAGAGAAAATTAATGTTAGCGGCATTTAGAAACAAAAATGACCAACAGCATACAATTACCTAAGAGTAAAGAGGGCTGCAAAGAGGGCTACCTGGGAAATACAGCTTTAAAAACAATGTGAAAAACAGCATAAAATTATCTGAAAAATAAAAGAGCTTTAGCTCTGCACTGCAAACGGAGAAAATGGACTTGCAATCATTATTCACTTGTGGCCATTCGCTACTTAGGAGTACTGCATGACCACCACCTGCTGTACAATATAAGTCTTGCATGATTGATGTGACAGAAAATCAGAGAGAGAGAGAGAGCAAGAGAGAGAGTGAGAGAGACCGCTGAAGTGCTGCTAAGAGGAAACACCTGTGCGCTAGAATGGGATTTAAACAATCAATAGTGTGGGAATAAAATGTAGACAGTTAAGATGAAAGGACCTGTGCACGGCTATATGAAGCGGTAGCACTGGTATATGGCAAAGCAGTGGCCGGTTTGCGGAGGCAGCCTCAACGCAATAGGATCTGCTTCGGCGAGTAATGATTAAAAAGGAAGAAAGGCAGGGTAGAAAACCACAGTTAAAGTGGCAGCCGCCATCATCACGATGTACGCAAATAGTGAGCTGCTGTGGCAGCTTTCATTGAATAACATAAGGATTTGGATAAAATAGCTTAACTGATAAGGAGGACGAATGTTTCAAGCGGAGTAATAAGACGTCGCATGGATCTGTCGCGGGTGGGCGGGGCTAAATGCTGGAAACAGCTGAGACCGAAGAGAGGTAAACAGCTGCTTATATACTCTGGCTGTTAATTGAAAGATTAGATGGACTCGCTCCTCCCAAACTTACGTTTAGGAGCCTCATTAGAAGATAAAACTGTACCTTATTCAGTGTTTGTACTAGAGGACTTGCATTAATACAGACCATTTGGTAAGCAGTATTCATGCAATACAGGTGACAGAAATGCTTATATTGTGCCTTCTTGTCACTCGTTTTAAAAGTGAACCAAATCTCAGGTGTCAAGCATGTTCTTTAATAAATATGTTTGCTTGAACAACTTTTGTTTTAATTGTGATTTTTAATCTTCTCTTTTCGAGCAATGAGCCAGTTAAATTCATCTTTGAATGTACAGGATACTACTTTGATCACAAACTGGAGTTACATTGAATCCTCTAGGTTGTTTTGATGTTACTGGTGTAACACTGCAAAGTGCCACATTATATCTTGGCAGTGACAGTTAACTCTCTTCAGTGAATCTATCTACACTGGTTAAAGTATTTGTAATGTCAGCTCAGTACACTGGTGTTAAAAAATATCTGGAGTTAAAATAGATCTTGAAAGTGTTAAATTGTCACTCTTTACTCTAGTGTTGAAGAAAAAATAAATCTTTGTGGTGTGGACCAGAGTTGTTTTTCAACTTGATACAGTGTAATTCTATCTCTGTTATAGTGTTAAATAAGTAACACTTTCAAGAGTGTTATTTTAACTCAGAAAATATCGGGACAATATTTACACTTGTTTATAGTTTATTTTAACTCTATTAGAGTTGAACTAACACTGGTTATTTTGCTGTGTAGTTTCAGATCCTTTTTTTAAATGGACTCTTCAGTTTTATAAAATTTTCACACATAACTAGAGCCGTAAAGCCTGCAGCCTTTGATCCATTGCCTCCTTTCTACCAGTGGAAATCACATAACCGCAGAACTGGGATATAATCATGTCACCGTCAGGTCCTGCTTAGGGCAAACAGGTCGCTTTGAAATTAGGGTGAGTGGGAGGACTGCCCGCTTAAAAATATAGGGGGCGTCATCGCCCAGAAAGCCCAGCAGCTCACTAGTGGAGAAGGGGATTTCCTGTGTTTGAGGCTAAATGGCTGTCACCCCTTGAAATCCAAAGCTTCACAAAGCCTAAATGCAAACTTCACATACTTTAGTCTTCTGCAGTTTTTTTCCCCCTCAACATTTACTATGCCTATAAAGTTGTGAGGCTGTGAGTAAGTGATAGATAGTGCATTCTGAATTAAATATGTTTCATGCATTAGTCTTTTGGGATGCAAGAATTTACATTTGTTGAACATTTAGCCTAATTAATGCTATACAGAAAAACAATACAGCAATTAAGAAGTAAACTGTTAAAGATAATAATATTCCTAGTTTTCAGCCTTTTTGAAAATTTTAATATCATGAGGTATCAAATTGTCCTTGATCTTTTAACATAAGAGTAAAAACATCTAACTTTTGGAACTCAAAACTTCTTCCCCCACCCAAAATGTATGATATAACCACTTTAAATGCTTCTGAAATCTTATTTTTTTCTGGTTCCTTTCTTGAGGGAAACCCAGAGGCAATTCTAGCTCAGCCAGCCACCCCTTAAAAAGAAATGTAAGCGCAGTGTAGTTCTAGCGGGAAGACTAGCAGCTGTACATCATCGCACCATTAGCTAGGTAACTCCTAGCCAATCACATGTAAGCCATTGCTTTATAAGTCTGCTCACAATCTATCACATTGCTGTTTCAGTGTGCTAACACGGCAACCTCCACCACCCCACCACCACCAGCTGAGTCCCGTCCTGCACGAGGGTAGGCTCCTCGCCCCTGCCTCCTATCTCTGGCAGCATATGATGGTTCCGAGTATAACTTCTTCGGACCGCCAGATGGGGCTTACGCCAAAGAGAGACATTACATTTCTGTTTTATATTCATCAAATAAATGTCATCTTAAATTTCACTCAAGTCTGTGAGTCTTCCTGATAGAACTGCAGTTCTGCATATTATTTGATTTATGTTTAGATGCTTGCATGAACTTTCCAGACACAGAGTATTACAGAGTATTTACAGGACACACTTTGTAAGGAAACCATTCAATCATACTCATTTCCATGTACAGATCCTCCTTCAGACAAAGGTTATAAATGAACACACCGTTCCATCACTCTTGCACAAACAAATATACTCATTCTCAAAGCCATAGTTATATTGTCAGATTATCAGTGACAGAAAAATCTTCCTCAAAGACGTATTTTCCCAAAGCTTTTTAAAGCACAAACCAGAGATGTGTGATCTTATCAAGGTCTCAGTCCCAAGGTACCAATCTTTGTGGCATTAAATCACACAGACTATCAATGAGACTAAAGCTGCCTGTTATCGTATGATTTCACCACTGCAGTAGGAAGAATGTTTATTGAAGAACAAGTGAAAATATGGTACCTGCAAACATTGTTTAACTTGTGTAAAAGGCTTGTGTAATGCAATATTTTAAAGTGGACTTTATATTCATAATGAAGTTTGTTGTCTAATATGACAATGTGATCTCATTATTTTTTGTAGGTATTTGAGCGTAAATGTGGTTCCAGCACACATGCATTTTCATTTGTAAGGATAGACACTCTTCATTTGGGTTTCATTTGAGATTAACCAATCCTTTGAGGTTCATAGAATATTAAACTCATTGGTTGATTTTATTGTATAAAAGTATCATTTATTGTATAAATTAGATTAATTAAAAGTTTCAACTTTAAAGTCATCACATTTATTACACAGGTAACACATTTCCATAAATGGATATTGTACACTGTAAAAAATGTACTTGTTAATTTACAGTAAATTACTGGCAGCACAGATGCCAGTACATTACTGTAAAAAAATGATATAGTACTGTAATTCTAATTTACAACAACTTACCGTATACCAAATACATTTTGCTTACTGTATTTTCTCTAATACAATGTAGTACTGTTTCATATAGAGTACTGTATTTTACAGGCTGCTCCTGTTTAAATACTATTTTACTGTAATTTTCTTCTGAGTGTTTTAACTCACGTTTTTCCCCGGAATGCGCGTTCCTGTGTCTGTAATGATTACCTCGTCTTTGCACACACTCACATTGAAAAAAAGGCACTTCACAGCAGGACATTGTTTGCTGTTGCTCATGCAACTGAAACATTTTACTGGAGCATTTATGTGTGACCGCTCCTGCTCCAATAATGGTGCATCATGTAGATGTTATTTTGAACCCTTAATTTATTCAGTTATTGAACAAGATAAAAGATTTACAATTCATTTCATTTTGTTCTTTAATCCATACCAGTTGTTGCCCATGTAAATGAGAAAGAAATGATTAGATTTATTCTGGTTGGTCGATATAACAGAAAAGGATAAAAAAGAAAAAGTACAAGCACATAAAGTTTGATTTCAATATATCACGAGAGTAGGCCCAGATATACATCATACGAAATGAACGAACAGGTGTGATGTCATTTAGAACAAAATCTTGCCAAAAAGGGGTTTTTGCATCAGTTTCGGTGGTTCGGAACAGCTCTCTAGGGCAAACTTTTAGGAAAACTTTTAACCAGCTGCTAAAAATCTTCTTGCTGCCATTGGCCCGCATCATTGGTAGGTGTGACCTGGAGCTCCACCTACTTCTTTGTTTAAATTTTTCAGTCAGTATTCAACTTGAACAGACCATACATGACCATTTCATGTTTTTTTGTTTAGTCTACAAAAGGAATAATTTCTACTCAAATACTCTCAAATACCCATTCACTCATGTGCCATTTACACCAAAAACCATGCACACATCTGCCCAAAGTAAGATGTGCCTCTACCACCATTATTTTGTCTTTATTCTGAACATTAACACACTTTTATAAATCTATCTTTGCAGTTGTATCAGTGTCATCATAAATTACAATAACAGTGTGTAATCGGCACATATTATGCGCGCGTATGGCTTATTAGCGCTATGAATTTGGAATCTAAACAAGACAAATTAAATATTTTCTACTGCATATACAGTTGTGCTCAAAAGTTTGCATACCCTGGCATAAATTGTGAAATTTTGGCATTGATTTTGAAAATATGACTGATCTGGTCTTTTATTTAAGGACAGTGATCATATGAAGCCATTTATTATCACATAGTTGTTTGGCTCCTTTTTAAATCATAATGGTAACAGAAATCACCCAAATAGCCCTGATCAAAAGTTTACATACCCTTGAATGTTTGGCCTTGTTACAGACACACAAGGTGACACACACAGGTTTAAATGTCAATTAAAGGTTAATTTCCCACACCTGTGGCTTTTTAAATTGCAATTAGTGTCTGTGTATAGTCAATGAGTTTGTTAGCTCTCACGTGGATGCACTGAGCAGGCTAGATACTGAGCCATGGGGAGCAGAAAAGAACTGTCAAAAGACCTGCGTAACAAGGTAATGGAACTTTATAAAGATGGAAAAGGATATAAAAAGATATCCAAAGCCTTGAAAATGCCAGTCAGTACTGTTCAGTCACTTATTAAGAAGCAGAAAATTCTGGGATCTCTTGATACCAAGCCATGGTCAGGTAGACCAAGAAAGATTTCAGCCACAACAGCCAGAAGCATTGTTCGGGATACAAAGAAAAACCCACAGGTAACCTCAGGAGAAATACAGGCTGCTCTGGAAAAAACGGTGTGGTTGTTTCAAGGAGCACAATACTTGTTGACCCCTCTCCAAACATAGCGCTTATGGTTGTGACCATAAAGCTCTATTTTGGTCTCGTCACTCCAAATTACAGTGTGCCAGAAGCTGTGAGGCATGTCAAGGTATTGTCGGGCATATTGTAACCGGGCTTCTTTGTGGCATTGGCTCCTTTCTGGCAACTCAACTATGCAGCTAATTTTTGTTCAAGTATCATCATATTGTGCTATATACAATATATACATATATATATATATCATCATGATGGCACCACGGATGGCCGCCTCGGTGTGGAGCGCTCCTATTGTTTTGTTGTTTTTGTTTGTTTGTCCTGTGTTTAGTAATCTTTTCAAGTCAGTTTTACCAGAGACGAACTGCTGAACATTCGACAGCATATACCAGACAATCTTTTCCTGGTTTTTGAATATTCAGACGTTTTGCTGGACATTTTAGTTGGAGGCGCAGCTGTGTTGTTCAAGAGATGCAGGCGAGGGAGACGAGCAGGTGTGCTGGTAAGCTCCGTCGGCGTGGCTTTCAAACAGCGCTGCCGAGTATTCATCTTGCAAATCTCCACTCTCTTCCTAACAAAATGGACAAACTACATCTCCTCACCTGCACAAACAAGGACTTTTCAACCTCTGCTGCCTTGTGCTTCACAGAAACCTGGCTGAGTGAAGCCATTCTGGACAGCACATTACATCTGCCGGGCTTTCAGCTGTTCAGAGCGGATCGCATTTGAGTTAACAGGGAAAACAAGAGGTGGTGGAACATGCTTTTACATCAATGAAAGTTGGTGTACAGATGTAACAATGTTAAAGATGTGCTGTCCTAATTTGGAAGTGCTCTTTATTAATTGTAAGCCTTTCTACTCGCCGTGGGAGTTTTCCTCGTTTATTCTGGTGAATGTTTACATCAAACCAAACTTGTGTTTGAATGCCGTGCTGCAACAGCTGGCTGATCAAATCACAGACATGGAACAACAATACCCAGACTCAGTTATTATTATTCTTGGGGATTTTAACAAAGCAAACCTCACACGTGAACTGCCCAAATACAGACAGCACGTTACATGCCCCACCAGAGACAGAAATATACTGGATCACTGCTACACAACAATAAAGGATGCATATCGCTCTGTCCCTAGAGCAGCTTTGGGACTCTCTGATCACTGTCTGGTTCATCTTCTTCCAAACTACAGACAGAAACTAAAATCTGCTAAGCCTGTAATAAGGACTGTAAAGATATGGACCAATGAAGCAGAGCTGGAACTACAAGCCTGCTTTGACTGCACTGATTGGAGTGTTTTTGAGGCTGCAGACACCAATCTGGATGAGCTCACAGATACTGTTACATCATATATCAGTTTCTGTGAGGATATGTGCATCCCTACTATGACTTATTTAACA